>NW_026652289.1:70545495-70545592 GCF_009828535.3 Hylobates moloch
GACAGAGTGAGACTACATCTAAAAAAAAAAAAAAACAAAAAAAAAACAAAAGCCAGGTGTGGTGGTGCGTGCCTGTAATCCCAGCTACTCAGGAGGC
>NW_026652289.1:70545602-70639376 GCF_009828535.3 Hylobates moloch
CAGAAAATGTGTCTATAGTCACACAGGTAGGAATTGTGATTGAATTTTCTTTTCTTTTTTTTTTTTTTTTTTTGAGACGGAGTTTCACTCTTGTTGCCCAGGCTGGAGTGCAATGGCGTGAATTCGGCTCACTGCAACCTCCACCCCACGGGTTCAAGCCATTCTCCTGCCTCAGCCTCCCGAGTAGCTGGGATTATAGGCACCGGCCACTACGCCTGGCTAATTTTTGTATTTTTAGTAGAGACGGGGTTTCACCATGTTGGCAAGGCTGGTCTTGAACTCCAGATCTCAGGAGATCCACCCACTTTGGCCTCCCAAAGTGCTGGGATTACAGGTGTGAGCCACAGCGCCTGGCTGTGATTGAATTTTTTTTCCTATGGCAAGCTGCTTGATAGGATTAAAAGCAGTTTCCAAAAGTAGCCTTATATATGAACTATTTGTGGCTGGCAGAGGTATGAGCTTTTAGACTAGAACTACTATGGGTTTACTACAGAATGGCAACATTCTGGAAGCATTAATTTAATTGTAAAAACAAATACCAAGTTTACAGTTGACCATTTGGTTACATTTTCATCAATATCCTCATATCATTTTTGTATTGCCATCATTGTGATTATCGTATGGCAGTTTAGGCAACTCATTTACTCATAGATTATTATTATTTTTTGAGATGGAGTCTTGCTCTGTCGCCCAGGCTGGAGTACAGTGGCATGATCTCAGCTCACTGCAACCTCCGCCCCCCTGGGTTCAAGTGATTGTCCTCTGTCTCAGCCTTCCAAGTAGCTGGGATTACAGGCACCTGCCACCACACATGGCTAATTTTTATATTTTTTAGTAGAGACGGGGTTTCACCATGACCTCAGGTGATCCGCCCTCCTCAGCCTGTCAAAGTGCTGGGATTACAGGCGTGAGCCACCGTGCCCAGCCTCAATGATTACTTTAACCTTTACAGCTGTACTTCTGCTTTCCATCTTTAATTCTTATTTACCATATACTTTACTACTTTTTTTTTTTTTTTTTTTGAGACTGGGTTTCGCTCTATTGCCCAGGCTAGAGTGCAATGGCTCAATCACAGCTCACTGCAGCCTCAACCTCTCTGGCTTAAGCAATCCTTCCACCTCAGCCTCTGAGTAGCTGCGACTATGGAAGCCTGCCTGTATCTTTAGTAGAGATGGAATTTTGCCATGTTGCCCAGGCTGGTCTCAAGTGATCTACTTGCCTTGACCTCCCAAAGTACTGGGATTACACTTTTTTTTTTTTTTTTTTTTTTAAGAGACAGGGTCTTACTCTGTCACCTAGGCTGGAGTCCAGTAGTATGGTCATAGTTCACTGCAGCCTCAAGCAATCCTCCTGCTTCAGCCTTTTGAGAAGCTGGGACTACAGGTGTGAGCCACCACACCCAGCTTTTTAAATTTTTTGTAGAGATGAAGTCTTGCTTTGTTGCCCGGGCAACAAACTCCTGGCCTCAAGTGATCATCCCAAAGTGCTGGAATTACAGCTGTGAGCCACCATACCTGGTCTATTGTACTTCTTATGCCAGTAATTTCCTTAGTCTCACTACTTTTAAATTTTTTTTTGTTGTTGAGATGGAGTCTCGCTCTGTCACCAGGCTGGAGTGCAGTGGCCCGATCTTGGCTCACTGCAACCTTCGTCTCCTGGGTTCAAGCAATTCTCCTGCCTCAGCCTCCTGAGTAGCTGGGACTACAGGCGCGTGCCATCACGCCCAGCTAATTTTTGTATTTTTAGTTGAGACAGCGTTTCGCCATGTTGGCTAGGATGGTCTCAATCTCTCGACTTCATGATCCACCCAACCTCAGCCTCCCAAAGTGCTGGGATTACAGGCATGAGCCATCGTGCCCAGCCACTACTTTTAATCTTTTAAAACTACAAGTCAGTTGTGTATTTGCCCAGAAACTAGTATTCACTCTTCTTAGCAGAATAAGAGTAGAGAAAATGAATGTTAATCTTACAAACTATTTATTACTGTTATCTTTTTCCATGTAACAAAGCTGAGACAACAAACTACTTTTTAAAACACTTCACGTCCTTTAGTGAAGAATCCACCTGTACTTACCTTTGCTAATGGGACTATTCCTTTTAATCTGGTAGCTGCAGCTTCATACTCAGGAGCAAGTCTCTTGCAGTGTCCACACCTATATACGTATTAAAAAAGCCAAATTCTCAGTTTAATCCTATGAATTCGTTAATGTTGTCTCACTAGGAAGAATCTCAAACTATAATACTACCTTTGAGCTAGTAGACACTTCCAAAAGCAAAATCATCACATGAACAACATTCATTATTGTTAAAGTAAACCAGAACTCTCAGAAGGTAAAGGTCCTACCCCTAGACTGAGGTTGACTCCATAGTACTGGCTCAGCACAGGGCAGCTCTATTTTCTGCATACAAAGTATAACTAAGTTGTGAAAGCTGTAGTCAAAGGTGTACGCCACATTATTAAAGAGGGTTGAATGGGTGAATGCCCTTTTGACCAATTAATGAGGCTGAATGAAGGACAAGATAGAAATAATCCCATTTCTGATAGAATTCCCCGGAGGAAAATACAATTCCCTGGGAAACCAGCATTGTGGTTGTTAAAAATTGTGACTGAAGCTCACACCTGTAATCCCAGCACTTTCGGAGGCCAAGGCGAGTAGATCACTTGAGGTCAGGAGTTCAAGACCGGCCTGGCCAACATAGTGAAACCCCATCTCTACTAACAATACAAAAATTAGCCAGGCATGGTGGTGGGCACCTGTAATCCCAGCTGTAATCGGGAGGCTGAAGCAGGAGAATTGCTTGAACCCGGGAGGTGGAGGTTGCAGTGAGCTGACATCACGCCACTGCACTCCAGCCTGGGTGACAGAGCAAGACTCTGTCTTGGCGGGGGGACAAAATTGTGACTGAAACCCTGTAATGTCTCAAGTATGATATTAAGTCTTTTAGATGGCAGTCCTGATTTTTACAGCTACACAGTTCACCTGGCCATGAGAAGTGATAACAAAACATGTAAACTAGAATACCTTTCCCAGAGGGCCACCAGAAGCACCGGCTCCTCTGCCCAGAAAGTCCTAATCAGTGTATATACAGCTAGCACCAGCTGTACATCACCTCTTCAAAAGCCAATGGGTTGCAGAGGGATCACGTTGAGAAGGTGAGTTCTGTAACCTCCCCGTAGACAGCAAAAATAGAAATATAATAGAGAAGAAACTTAAGCAGATATATTTCAATAGTCAATGGTGTAATTTTATTAAGTGATGGATAACTTGGAAATACTGTACACCTAAAACTTGTTTAAAATAAAGGATTGTAACAGCTTATTCTCCAAGGTCTTCAGGGGGCCTATTAAAGTATAAAAGAACCAAATGATAAATACCAAATTCAGGATAAAGGAGTGTATAAGATGGTAAAGGGGCACATAGGGGACTTCAAATGTACTGGCTATGTTTTTTGGACTGAGTGCAAACAAATGGTATTCCTTATGCTGTATTTCACAGATTCATTGGTTTTTCCTGAAATTAAGATGTGTTTTGCAGTCATGTTATAGTTTCAATGGTAGTATTTCTTTCTCAGTGAGACACAAGATAGTTCCTCTCACAATCAGTGGTATCTTATGTGTGTGAAATAGGGTCTTATTCATTATATCCTCTGTATTCCTTTAATATTGCATAGTAAATATATTTTAAAGGGAGTAACAATTGGATCTGGGTCTTTAAGGATTTAACGCTTCAGAGAGAAGAGGGCAGGGTATTTAAGATGAGGGAGATAGTAGAGCAAATGTAAAAGAATACCAGTAAGCATGATGCATTCAGAGAACCGTAAAGGGCTTTTTTGAGATAATAAATGTGCGTGCAGGTGTACTAAGACTACATCAATCAGCAATGTCAAAGACTGACAGAAAGGGAGAAAACAGAGACAAGAATAAAGCCATCTAGAAGATAATATATTTCACATGGCAGACAATAAAAGCTTGGACCAGAATGGCAGCAATGAGAATAAAGAAGAGACAGACGAGAGATTTCTGTTGAATATATAGTAGTTGTCAAGGCTGAGGCAACAGATTTATGAGTTAATCGTTTCAACTATCTTCAAACATTTTAAGAGAAAAAAAATCACATACAATAGTTACTAGGTCAAGCCAGTGGGTGTCAACTCTAGATGCTTATCAGAAATACCCATGGAGCATTAAAACAAAAAAAGTATGCATGGCTTACTGAATGAGAATCTCCAGAAATCTGGGGAGCAACCAGGTGTGTGTGTAAGCTGCAAGGCTGGAACTAAAATCCACTGCCTTAAACTTTGGCAATATCCATAAAGTCATCGAATCCACAAGAGTTTCAACCAGGTTGGAGGAGACTCCCCTCTTCAAATCCACCAGGAATGGAACTCAGGTGGTATTTAAGGGAAATGAGGGTCAGTTAACATAGATCCTTCAAGATTAATCACTACTTCTTTCACCCACCCCCTAGAAAATATTAAAACACAATTAATTCTATCTATCCTCAGGGATGGCACCTGGCAGTTGATAATGAATTCCAACATATATTCACCCAATAATCATCACTTCCTCATGTGTGCCATGTGTCAAGTGCTTTTTGATAAGTGCCTTATTAAGTGTCTTTGGTAAGAAAATTGATATAGTCCTTTCCTTATAGGAACACCAGTCTGGCAGGGGTGACAGAGTATTATTTGATGCCAATAGAGAGGCAGGATCAACCAGTTAGTTGTCCAGGGAAGGAAAAAAAAATTTGAGCTAAATGTTGATGTTGAAAAGATCAACTCGGGCCGGGCGCGGTGGCTCACGCTTGTAATCCCAGCACTTTGGGAGGCCGAGGCGGGCGGATCATGAGGTCAGCAGATCGAGACCACGGTGAAACCCCGTCTCTACTAAAAATACAAAAAAATTAGCCGGGCGTAGTGGCGGGCGCCTGTAGTCCCAGCTACTCGGAGAGGCTGAGGCAGGAGAATGGCGTGAACCCGGGAGTCGGAGCTTGCAGTGAGCCGAGTCTGCGCCACTGCACTCCAGCCTGGGTGACAGAGCGAGACTCCGTCTCAAAAAAAAAAAAAAAAAAAGATCAACTCGGGGTGGAGATTACAAGTAAAGAAATTAGCACATATATTACTATTTTTTTTCAAGACGGAGTCTTGCTCTGTCACCCAGGCTGGAGTCCAGTGGCATGATCTCAGCTCATTGTAACCTGCACCTCCCAGGTTCAAGCAATTCTCCTGCCTCAGCCTCCTGAGTAGCTGGGATTACAGGCTCCTGCCACCGTGCCTGGCCATAGAGTAGAGACAAGGTTTCCCCATGTTGGCCAGGCTGGTCTCAAACTCCTGAACCTCGTGATCTGCCCACCTCGGCCTCCCAAAGTGCTGGGATTACAGGCATGAGCCTCCGCACCCAGCCATTATTTATTACTACTGTCCTAGAGGGTAGCATACACATCTATAGCATACATAGATGTTGAGGACTTTTTTTTTTTTTTTTGAGAAGGAGTCTTGCTGTTGCCCAGGCTAGAGTGCAGTGGTGTGATCTTGGCTTACTGCAAGCTCTGCCTCCCGGGTTCACACCATTCTCCTGCCTCAGCCTCCTGAGTAGCTGGGACTACAGGCACCTGCTACCATGCCTGGCTAATTTTTTGTATTTTTGGTAGAGACGGGATTTCACCATGTTGGCCAGGATGGTCTCGATCTCTTGACCTCGTGATCCACCCGCCTCGGCCTCCCAAAGTGCTGGGATTACAGGCATGAGCCACTGTGCCCAGCCAAGGACTTAATATTAAATATTAGCACTAATCAATAAATTTTCGGACATTTCCAAACATTTAAATAGTGTTATTTCCCCAGAGAAATTCAGATACTCTTATCCTTAAAAATATATAGCAGATTAACTCCATAATGGAAATATTAGTCTACAAAATCAACTGCAAAGAAAGCTTTCACTAGGCCAGGCACGGTGGCTCATGCCTGAAATCCCAGCACTTTGGGAGTCCGACGCAGGTGATTCAGGTGAAGTCAGGAGTTCAAGACCAGCCTGGCCAACATGGTGAAACCTGGTCTCTACTGGAAAAAAAAGAAAAAAAAAAAAATTAGCCAGACGGGGGAGGCGGAGATTGCAGAGCCAAGATCGCGCCACTGCACTCCAGCCCGGGCAACAGAGAGAGACACTGTCTCAAAAAAAAAACCAAAAAACAGCAAGCAAGCAAGCTTTCACCTTTCACTTGAAACATGAAAGTGGAAAAAGAATTTGCTTAAATAGGTCTATTTTGTGATGAGAATAAGGTAAAAAAAAAAAAAAAAGTCCATTTTACTTTCTTTTTTGAGACGGTCTCACACTGTCGTTTAGGGTGGAGTGCAGTGGTACAATCTCAGCTTCCTGCAACCTCCACCTCCCAGGCTCAAGTGATCTTCTCCTCTCACCTCAGCCTCCTGAGTTGCTAGGACTACAGGCGTGTGCTACCATGCCTGGTTAAGTTTTGTCCTTTTTTGGTAGAGATGGGGTCTGGCCATGCTGCCCAGGCTGGTCTCTAACCTCGCCACTGCCTCCTGGGTTCAAGTGATTTTCCCAACTCAGCCTCCCAAGTAGCTGGGATTACAGATGTGCACCACCACGTCCAGCTAATTTTTGTATTTTTAGTAGAGACGGGGTTTTGCCATGTTGGCCAGGCTGGTCTGAACTCCTGATCTCAAGTGATCTGCCTGCCTTGGCCTCCCAAACTGCTGGGATTACAGGAATGCACAACAGGGCCAGACCCCATTTTACTCTTACTAAGGATTCTTTAACTGTTTCTTGTAAGATAGTACTCCTGAACTGTACAAAGGAATACAGCAGTCAAAAAACATTTCCAGCTGAAATGTTAATAAATAAAAATACAGAGGCCAGGCTAGATGGTGCACACCTGTAATTCCAGCACTTTGGGAGGTCGAGGAGGGTGGATCACCTGAGGTCAGGAGTTCACCACCAGGCTAACTTGGTGAAACCCCGTCTCTACTAAAATACAAAAATTAGCCGGGCTTGGTGGTGCGTGCCTGTAATCCCAGCTACTCAGGAGGCTGAGGCAGGAGAATCGCTTGAACATGGGAGGTGGAGTTTGCAGTGAGCCCAGATTATGCCACTGCGCTCCAGCCTGGGTAACAGAGCGAGACTCTGTCTCAAAAAACAAAAACAAAAACAAAAACAAAAAAAAACCAGGCTGGGCGCAGTGGCTCACGCCTGTAATCCCAGCATTTTGGGAGGACGAGGTGGGCAGATCACCTGAAGTCAGGAGTTCGAGACCAGCCTGGGCAACATGGTGAAACCCCGTCTCTATTAAAAATACAAAAAAATTAGCTGGGCATTGTGGCAGACACCTGTAATCCCAGCTACTCGGGAGGCTGAGGCAGGAGAATTACTTGAACCCAAGAGGCGGAGGTTGCAGTGAGTCGAGATAGTGCCATGGCACTCTAGCCTGGGCAACAAAGTGAGACTCCATCTCAAAAAAAAAATATGAAAAAAAAAAAAAACTGTAGCGGAATGTGAAGAAATAAAGACCTCAACAGGAGACTTCCTTAACTCCAAATTGCTCATTCAGAAAACTCATCTTCCTTGCTGACATTGTGGAGGATAACTTTTTCTTTTAAACCAATTAAAAGCAGACACCACAGCAGAGATCCACCCAATTCTCGGGACAGTCAGTGCCTGATGGGATATGTAGTTTTTAGAGTAGCACGTGTAACACCTTAAAGTAGGAAAGACCCCCTTCAATTCAAATAAAAAATTCTGTGTTTTTTTTGAGACGGAGTTTCGCTCTTGTTGCCCAGGCTGGAGTGCAATGGCAGGATCGTGGCTCACTGCAGCCTCTGCTTCCTGGGTTCAAGCTATTCTCCCGCCTCAGCCTCCTGAGTAGCTGGGATTACAGGCGGGAGCCACCATGCCCAGCCCCAAAATTCCTTTTTTAAACTAATATTCTAGTGGCCCACTATTCTCCAACAATTCCTACTTTAAACTGTTGCATGACCCCTGTAGTAAAAAGTATCACTCAGATCTGACAAACTCAGTGACACCCCCAGTTTTTACAAATTTAGTGACAGCCCCTCAAAGCTAACAGCATGATTATATAATTTGGGAAGAGTTGTTCCTAAGAGAGAACATGAGTTCCAGAGATGTATAAGAACTATCTATATGTGTAATCTGTACTGCCAGTTAGCCCCAGAAATGCCCTGGACACAAAATTTGCCATCTCTAGCATATCATTCTGATTCAGGTGGTCTTTACTACAGGACATTTTTCGTGTAACCCTTAGCAAGTTGTTTGAGGCTAAGAAGTGAAGACCTGAGTCTGAAGCAAATAAAAGTTATATACAACTTTTACTGACATTTTTGAACACGGATAGTTTTAAACCAAGGGTCACTGTGCCAGGAGGGGAAAAATTAAGTACTGTAATTATATATATTGAATTATATAGAGAGAGCTATCCCCGGGATAAAGGAATCACTGTTTACTCTGGTAATGATCTGGAGGTTTAAAACACACACACACACAAATTACAAAAAAAAAAAAAAACCACTTAAGTTGACTGGGCCAGAAATCTTATTTGCTCTTCCATCTACCCAACAGTTTTTTATTTCGAGTTAGTTCTATATAAGGAATTTACACCCTTGATCACTTAAGTCACCCTAAAGTGGAGTATTTAATCAATATTGGTTATTTTCTCATTGGAGTCTTTTTTGACATTTTAAAGAAATGCTATTTAAAACGGACAATATGGACAGATTCTGATGGAATTATTCTTGTTCACCTACTCTTTTCGTTTGGACAGAGGTATCTGCCGGTACTGAGATGTAAGTGATCAGCTGCAGGGAGAACTGTACACCATGTGACGGACAAATTACCTGCTTCAAGAAAGCACTTAACGACCATTCTGTAGCCACTCAGTGACCTTGGCTAGAAACCAATGGCTGTGCGGCGTGAGGTAAGATGAAAGGAAATACCCTAGGGATCCAGGACTTCTGCATTTGCTGAAACGTCCGCTTCCACTACAAGGCTTTGGGATGTCTAGTCTGTAGACTGGAGGAACATTAATACTGACTCACGCAGAAATGATATAGCTACATATGGAACTGGGGGAAGGGGTGGCAAAACCCTCTGCAAATAGGAAGTGCCGCAAGAGCACCGAGATAAGGACGAGACCCTGCGTGAGCGCAGCCTTCGGGTTTTCCTTGGGCCGATCAGCACCGACTCCCCGGCTCTTGGCGAGGCGCGTCCAGCTCCCCGGAATGAGAAATGTGCCCGCCGCAGCAGGGGCCCACAGGAATGAAGGCCGCCGGCGCTGCGTAGGCCCAACAGTTCCCCGCGCCCTCGCCCCCGGCCCAGCCCGGCCCAGCCCAGCCTTTCTTCCCCCGCCTCGGCAGACTGGACTCACCAGGGGGCGAAGAACTCGACGAGCATGAGGCCCGCAGAGCCCGTGTCGGAGATGCGACTCTCGAAGTTGTCGTCCGTGAGTTCTAGCACGTCGGAGGCAGCCGCGAGGCGGGCCGCGGCGAGAAGCAGCGCCACACCCGGGAACAGCGCTAGGCGGCGGAGGTGCATGGCGGCGAGGTGGGGTGTGGGCAGCCGGAAGGGTCGCGGCTCGGCTGGGACTGCGGAGGTCGGGCGCGCGACCACAAACCAGTGCCTGCGCTCGCGCGTCTGGCCCAGGCGGACCTGCAGCCGGAGGTCCCAACCCCCAAGCCCGGCTCTGGCCGCTGTGTGGCAGCCGCTGATTGGCTGCGCGGCGCCTTCGTCGGGCGGGCGGGACCTGCTGCTAACCGCCGAGTGGCCAGAGCGCTGGGCGGGGCCGAGGCGGCGAGTGGCTGGGCGAGCGTGGCTGGTCCCGGTCCTGGGCTGGGGGCAGGGGCTAGGGCCGGGTCCCGGGGTGAGCCGAAACCTGGGGGTCGGGCGGGGCGGGGAATGGGGCGCAGTGAGGCTGGGAGCCGGCCCTGAGCTCGTCCTGCCTAGGGGTAGCCGGGCTCAGGAGGCGCCTAAGCTGGAGGCGGAAGCGTGAAGTGAGGACCGAGGGGGCGAAGAGAACCTGGGCTGAGGTGAGGCCCAGAAGCGAGAATGGAGGAGAGAAGGAGCTAGCCCCTGAAGGAGTGTTGGAGTGGACACACTTGGGACGGGACCCTTTTTCAAAATGTCAGGCCTCGGCATTTTGTCCAATTTCTCTTCACTTGGTTTCTCTTTCGTTGTCAAGCCAAGCCCTCCCCCAACTCCACCTCATTGCCCGATTATCTCAGTCCCAGGTGGGACCCACATTCTTTGTCCAGCCCCAGGCCCCTACCCTTGTGGCTGCTCCTTTTTTATTGAGTTTCTTGTTTTGTTTGAGATGGAGTCTTGCTCTGTCCCCCACGCTGGAGTGCAGTGGCGCGATCTCTGCTCACTGCAAGCTCCGCCTCCCGGGTTCACACCATTCTCCTGCCTCAGCCTCCCGAGTAGCTGGGACTACAGGCGCCCACCACCACGCCCGGCTAATTTTTTGTATTTTTAGTGGAGACGGGGTTTCACCGTGTTAGCCAGGATGCTCTCGATCTCCTGACCTCGTGATCCGCCTGCCTCGGCCTCCCAAAGTGCTGGAAATACAGGCGTGAGCCACCGCGCCCGGACTTTTTTTTTTTTTTAATGAGCTCTTAATTAGTAATGCCGTCACAAAGTGAAGATGCCTGGCCGTTTGGTCGACTGCGCAGTGTCTTTACCACTCAGCCCCTTTTGTTTCAAAAAACCCTGAGTCTTAGTACAATGTTTGTTCTTCCCAACTGCTCCTAGTTCCTAAATGTGGGTTAAGGAATCTTAAGGGCAAAGAGGGTGGGGAGGAGGGGACAGAAAACCTGTAATCCTTGGTGCAGCTCCAAGAATGAAATGACACTTGATGCTTACATTTTCTTAGCAGACATGGCCGCTTACCACCAAGAAGGACAGATGCAGCTGCCCCGAGCTGATGCCATTCGTTCACGTCTCATCGATACTTTCTCTCTCATCGAGCATTTGCAAAGCTTGAGCCAAGCTGTGCCGCGGCACACTATCAGGGAGTTACTTGGTCAGCAGCCTATTTCTTCACTAATTTAAATTTAAGACTGTTATCCACATCCTCTACATTTAAGGGTGGAAAATTCTGGGGAGGTCGGTTTAGTTGCTGGTTTACCAAACTTGATAAATCAAGGGCTTGTAAGTAAAACTGAGGAGATAGAATCCACGTCTTTCCCTTTTAGGCCTAGGATAGCCACTAGCCATGGATGATTGGGAACAGTTTCTGTCAAAGACTCTTAAAACTTTAAGAGTGAACCTGCTGCTTTTGTGGGCGTGGACAGTGTTGGTTATAAGCAATACATTTGTTCTCACTCCAAACAGAATTCTTAGTTGCTGTGAGAAGAGAAGGACCAGCAGTAAGGCATTAGGGGGACTGATTATCTGACCAATATCGCTGTCCCCAACCCTACCTGCTCTATTTTCTTTGTATTTATCCACTATCCCTTTTTAATTTTTGTTGTAGATCCTTCCCGCCAGAAGAAACTTATGTTGGGAGATCAACACCAGCTAGTGCATTTCTCTATAAAGCCTCAATGTATAGGACGGATTTCACATGAGGCTGTTGAGCAGGCTTCATGTGTGCTGCAGTCAGAGGCCACCTTTTTCTTTGTGGGCCGGATGGGTCCTTGAGTGTATCCTTTCATGTCACTCATTTTTATCCTGGCTGTTGATCATCTGACTAATGACTTATTTTTTGCTCCCCAAACTCCATTGTATCATTCTCACTGCTTATGTTATTGCTCTTATTATTTCAGCTGCATAAATCAGAAAGAACTCCACTCTGTACGTTTCCTTAAGAGATAACAGGTCCTCTCTTCAAAAACTTACATCATCTTCCTGATCTTTTTGAATGCGATCGTACTGATGGTTGAAATACGTGAGAACTGACATTGTATGAAAGAGGAAGTGAGGCCAGGCGCGGCGGCTCACACGTGTAATCCTAGCACTTTGGGAGGCCAGGGCGGGCGGATTGCCGGAGCTCAGGAGTTCAAGACCAGCCTGGGCAACATGATGAAACCCTGTCTCCACTAAGAAATACAAAAAATTAGCTGGGCGTGGTGGCATGGCCTGTAGTCCCAGCTACTCGGGAGGCTGAGGCAGGAGAATTGCCTGAACCCGGGAGGCGTAGGTTTCAGTGAGCTGAGATTGTGCCACTGCATTTCAGCCTGGGCGACGGAGTACAACTCTGTCTCAAAAAAAAAAGAAAAAGAAAAAAAGAGGAAGTGGGTAGGAGTAATTTTTTTTTCTAAATTGATCATTTTACATTTTTGAATGTCATTTGAATTGTGACATTTATATTAAGGACAATTATATTAAGCCTTCTGGAGTAGGTTTTATGCAACTGCTAAAATCTAGAAATACTGGCTGGGCACGATAGCTCACGCCTGTAATCTCAGCACTTTGGGAGGCCGAGGTGGTTGGATCACTTGAGGTCAGGAGTTCAAGACCAGCCTAACCAACATGGCGAAACCGCATCTCTACTAAAAATACAAAAAATTAGCTGGGCGTGGTGGCGGGCGCCTATAATCCCAGCTACTCAGGAGGCTGTGGCTGAAGAACGCTTGATTCTGGGAGGCGGAGGTTGCAGTGAGCTGAAATCATGCCACTGCACCCCATCTCAAAAAAAGAAAATTAATATTTGGAGGGTTCTCAAGAGTATACTAGACATAGAGCATCTAGACACATAAAACTGGGTGTAATATGTAGCAATGTAACAAATCCACAAGGAATTGAACTTGGGAAGACCAGTTTTATTTCTCTTGTCAGTTTAGCCTGACAATTGTTTGAATTAACCTTTTCTGTTAAAGATATTGGTGCCTATCGGTGAACGATCTAACATTACATTTTTTTTTTTTTTTGAGACGGAGTTTCACTCTGTTGCCCAGGCTGGAGTGCAGTGGCACGATCTCGGCTTACCACAAGCTCAGCCTCCCAGGTTCACGCCATTCTCCTGCCTCAGCCTCCGGAGTAGCTGGGACTGCAGGCGCCCCCACCATGCCCAGCTACTTTTTTGTATTTTTAGTAGAGACGGGGTTTCACCGCGTTAGCCAGGATGGTCTCAATCTCCTGACCTCGTGATCTACCCGCCTCGGCCTCCCAGAGTTCTGGGGTTACAGGGGTGAGCCACTGCGCCCAGCCTAACATTTACATTTTTACAAGTATATTTAGAAATATTATTCAAGTACAAATAAGAAAGCTCACGAAGTATGGAAAGGTAGGTACAACTAAGATATTAGCTGAGCCAAAAAAATTACTTAAAAGGAAATGATTCTTAAACCAATAATAAATTATATGAAACATATTCAAAACATAAGGATGTCTGCAAAATCAGTGAGCTCATTTGTTGATAATCTCAAACTGCTCAGAAATGATGAAAGGACAGTAGAACTACTCATTTGTTTCATTCTCACTGTTGTGGGGAAGTCTCCCACTTTATTTTTTAGAGACAGAGTCTCACTTTGTTGCTTAGGTTGGAGTGCAGTGGTGTGATCATGGCTCGTTGCAGCCTCGACCTCCAGGGCTCAATTGATCCTCCCACCTCAGCCTCCTGAGTAGCTTCGACTACAGGTGCATGCCACTACACCAAGCTAATTATGTTGTTGTTGTTTTTTTTTTATAGAGACAGGGTCTCACTATGTTGTCCAGGCTGATCTTGAACTCCTGGGCTTAAAAGATCCTCCTGCCTCAGCCTCCCAAAGTGCTGGGATTACAGGCACGAGTTACCACGTCCAGCCTAGGAGGAATTTTTAAGAGAAGCGCATAGTTATAAAGCTCTTAGCTGTTTATGTCACACAGATATTTTCCTCAACAGAAATGTCCAGTGCCTGTAGCCAGTTCAGGACTCTGCCTCCAGCTCCAAGTCCCCTACAAGCTTATCTCTGGGGCCCACGCATGGTGGCTCATGCCTGTAATCCCAGCACTTTGGGAGGCTGAGGCAGGAGGATCGCTTGAGCTCAGGAGTTTGAGACCAGCCTGGCCAACGTGGAGAAACCTCATCTCTACAAAAATAGAAAAATTAGCTAGGCGTGGTGGCACCTGCCTGTAGTCCCAGCTACTCAGCATGCTGAGGTGGGAGGATCACTTGAGCCTGGGAGGTGGAGGTTGCAGTGAGCCATCGTGCAACTGAACTCCAGCCTAGGTGACAAAGTGAGACCCTGTCTCAAAAAAATAGTCCTTTAGTGCAGTCAGGTCAAAGATATTTAAATATACAACAATAATTGATGTCACTGACCCACTACAGTATACTATATACTTTGAGGTGTTTTATTTCCTCCTCGTAATAGTGAAGATTTTGAACTAAGTTACTTATAATTCCCTTTTATTGTATGATTGTTGCTATGTATCTGCCTTGCATGGCTAGGATTATAGTCTTAAGCCTTGGAATGAAGTAAATAACAGTAACTATACAGGATTTCCTAGATCAGTGGTCCCCAGCCTTTTTGGCATCAGGGTCTGGTTTCTTGGAAGACAGTTTTTCCATGGATGGGGTAGGAAGGAGGTTTCAGGATGAAGGTGTTCCACCTCAGATCATCAGGCATTAGATTCTCCTAAGGATCACGCACATGCAGTTCACAATAGGGCTCGCCCTCCTATGAGAATGTAATGCCGCAGCTGATCTGACAGGAGGTGGAGCTTAGGCGGTAATGCTCACTCACCCAGCACTCACTTCCTGCTGCATGGCCGGGTTCCTAACACACCATGGACTGGTACCAGTCCGTAGCCTGGGGCTTGGGAATCCTGCCCTAGATCTAATAGACAAATTAAAGTAGAATAGCACTAACTATTCTATTTGGTAAAGCAGTTAACTGAATATGAAACCTGATCACTGTGCCAGAGAGTAAGTAGATAGCCAGACTAGAAATTACCTGGCAAGCTCATGGAAATTTTATCTTATTAAGCTTATTCTTGTGGTAGAAAGGGAGGATGGATTTTACAAAGGGAAATTATTTGTGATTAACAGATTTCTTTGAACAGACTAATTAATATGATAAACATTAAGACTTTTTTTAGGCTTAAATTTTTTTTTCCAGATCACAAAGCCATCTAAACTGTTAGGGCTTTAAAAAATCTACTTCCACAACTGGATATTGGTAATTCTGTTTTGCACTTTATTTTTTTTATTTTATTATTTTATTTTTTTTTTTTTGAGACGAGGTCTCGCTCTGTCGCCCAGGCTGGAGTGCAGTGGCGTGATCTCGGCTCACTACAAGCTCCTCCTCCCAGGTTCGTGCCATTCTCCTGCCTCAGCCTCCCAAGTAGCTGGGACTATAGGCCCCTGCCATCACACCCGGCTAACTTTTTGTGTTTTTAGTAGTGATGGGGTTTCACCGTGTTAGCCAGGATGGTCTCGATCTCCTGACCTCGTGATCCGCCTGCCTCGGCCTCCCAAAGTGCTGGCATTACAGGCATGAGCCACCGCGCCTGGCCAGAATTATCACTCTTAATGCTCTTCATGAAATTGTATTTCTGGCTGGGCATGTGGCTCATGCCTGTAATCCCAGCTATTTGGGAGGCCTAGTCCTGCGGATCACTTGAGGTCAGGAGTTCAAGACCAACCTGGCCAACATGGTGAAACCCCGTCTCTACTAAAAATACAAGAATCAGTGGGTATGGTGATGCACACCTATGGTTCCAGTTTCTCAGGAGGTTGAGGCAGGAGAATCGCTTGAACCCGGGAGGCAGAGTTTGTAGTGAGCTGAGATGGCAGCTGGGCAACAGAGTGAGTGAGAATCCATTTCAAAAAAAGAAGAGAGAAAGGAATTATGTTTCAACATCAGTGTTTCTTGTTTCATGATGGATATAACTAGCCAAAACATTACTAAAAATATTAAAACTGTGTAAATGTCAACATCTACATATCAGTTTATTGTTACAGTGTACTTATTCTCCTCGCCTATAGTATTGGACTCCTTGAAACCAATGTGAATTTACCTGGTATTCTGTGAGGCGACCTACTGTTGTTTTTCTAGAATAGGGAGTAGCAATAGGTGACTGTTCATGGTGAACTCTACCCTGTAAAACAGAATTATATATTTGCCTGACTTGCTTGATCAAATGGCTACTGTCTGTCACCCTGAGAAGAATATTGAAGCATAGATATTCACTGCTACTTCACTTCACTGGCTAAGATTCCTGGGTAGACTTCACTGGGTTCCTGGTCTCTATTTCCATTAAGACTCCTTTGCCTTGCTATAGCAGCCTGAAAAATTCCAAGAATTTAAAAAAGTTATTTTTCATCTTCAGAGAGGACACATTACTTGATGTAGAGTGGAGGCAGTCACTTTTGCATATTCTGTGCTGCTGAGACAATTTCTGCTATTTGTTCCTCTGAACTTCCTTGGGTTTGTTTAGCTTCTATAAAATTATTCATTTTTCCAGAGAGTAAAAGTGCTACTGCTTCTGTAATTTGGACTTCCCTACTTAAACTATTTTAAACTACTCAAAACTATATTCTGCTTTACAAGAGCCTTATTTTACTTCATTGCTCTCTTTGGGTTCCTGTTTTGCAAGGGCAAAAACTGAATAAAAATTATAGGATTCTATTTTCCAGCCACAAATGTGGTCCTCAGCTCTTTCTAATTAGATAATCCTATGCTCCTGAGAGCTAGAATTTATTGTTAAGTGAAAAAAGTTTGTATTTTATTGAATCTAAGCTGTCATCAATGGTGAAATTCACTATTTACCACTAAGAAATAAAAATCATGCTCAATTAAACTGGGACACAAAGCTGATTGTAAAATGCATCCTCACTTTGGGAGGCCGAGGCGGACAGATCACGAGGTCCAGAGATGGAGACCATCCTGGCCAACATGGTGAAACCCCGTCTCTATCAAAAATACAAAAATTAGCTGGGCATGGTGGCGCACGTCTGTAGTCCTAGCTACTTGGGAGGCTGAGGCAGGAGAATCGCTTGAACCCAGGAGGCAGAGGTTGCAGTGAGCTGAGATTGCGCCACTGCACTCCAGCTTGGCAACAGAGCAAGACTCCATCTCAAAAAAAAAAAAAAAGCATCTTAATTTCATGGATGTTAAAATGTGAAAAATTGTACATCTTGGAGAAACATGCGTGAAAGAAAAACTTACAGAAGAAGTACAGAGCCTAAATAAGCATAGGAGTGCTGGGTGCAGTGGCTCATGCCTATAACCCCAGCACTTTGGGAGACCAAGGCAGGAAGATCGCTTGAGCCCAGGAGTTTTAGGCCAACGTGGGCAGCATAGGGAGACCCCATCTCTACAAGTAATTTAAAGAAAAAATTAGCTGGGCATGGTGACGTGTGCCTGTGGTCCCAGTTACCCAGAGGCTCTTGAGCCCGGAAGATCCAGGCTTCCGTGAACCATGGTTATGCCACTGCACTCCTCCAGCCTTGGTGACAGAGTGAGACTCTGTCTCAAAACAAGCATAGGAATAAGTATAGCGTAACTCCATTGGTTTTTAGAAGGGGCTAACCTCTGTAAAATTCCAGGTATGATTGAAGTATGGTTCTGTTCTTTTTGTCTGGATCCAGTTCAGCATCAGGATGACTTTAAAGCCAGAGCACCACAATGTTGATTTCTATTTAGCTCTTAAGCCTATTATAATCTGAGTGTTTTTGTTTCCAGAGTGTGGCATACATCCATTCATTGTATAAAAGAGTTGAAGAAGGTTGAAAGAGAAAGGCAATGAATTAAGGAATAGCAATTAGTAAATAATAGGTTTCGTCTGGGCGCGGTGGCTCACGCCTGTAATCCCAGCACTTTGGGAGGCTGAGGCGGGCGGATCACCTGAGGTCAGGAGTTCGAGACCAGCCTCAACATGGAGAAACCCCATCTCTACTAAAAATACAAAATTAGCCGGGTGTGGTGGTGCATGCCTGTAATCCCAGCTACTCGGGAGGCCGAGGCAGGATAATTGCTTGAACCCAGGAGGCGGAGGTTGCGGTGAGACGAGATGGCACCATTGCACTCCAGCCTGGGCAACAAGAGCGAAACTCCATCTCAAAAACAAAAACAAAAACAAAAACAAAACAAAACAAAAGTAAATAATCGGTTTCTAGAGAGGAAGTACGCATTCAATTTGCTTTGCAGAGCAAAACCAATTTTAGGCAGGGAAGAAAGGAAAAGTTTTAAAAGAAAGCTAGCAGAACCAAGTGATTTGTTGTTATAATTCGATAGACCCTAATGATTCTGGCTTGTTTCTACATTCCTTATAAAGTACTTCAGATATCATGGCCCTGTATTTTCATTCTGTTCTCAAGACCCATTGCTTTCTTGTGAACTTTGGGACTGAGATAACAGTACAGTAGATGGGGGTGGGGGGTTGGAGGTAGGGGTAATTAAAGAGAGTAGTCTCTTAGTAGCTGTCTGACCCCCAGAGTGGATCGGAAGTGACTTGTAGGTGGGCAGACATAACTATATCAACAGATTGGTTGTGGCTATGTTTTATGGTCAATTCTGTCCTTCCCTGTATTTCACAGGTTGAAGCAACAGTGTTAAGAAGAGAAACTCAAAGAAAAATGGAACTGTAGTGGGCAAAACTGTGGTTCATAAGTGTGATCATTCTCCATCATTCGGTTTCCAGCTTCCTTAACTTTTATTCCTCCTTTGCTCTATCCTCACAGAATTGCTGGAATCCACAAATACCAAACTATGGCCATTGAAGCTGACCTTGGAGGTGGCAGCTTGGTTTATCTTGCTTATTTTCATCCTGGAGATCCTTCTTAAGTGGCTATCCAACTTTTCCGTTTTCTGGAAGAGTGCCTGGAATGTCTTTGACTTTGTTGTTACCATGTTGGTAAGGATAGAGATCCTGAGGGTTTGTTTAGTGGGATGAAGAATGTGCCTAGGTGAATCGAAAGAACAAGAAAAGTTAACATGATAATAGGAAGAAACAAACATTTTTTTTTTGAGACGGAGTCTCGCTCTGTTGTCCAGGCTGGAGTGCAGTGGCGCAATCTCGGCTCACTGCAAGCTCCGCCTCCAGGTTCACACCATTCTCCTGCCTCAGCCTCTCCGAGTAGCTGGGACTACAGGCGCCGGCCACCACGCCCAGCTAATTTTTTGTATTTTTTAGTAGAGACGGGGTTTCACCGTGGTCTCGATCTCCTGACCTCATGATCCGCCCGCCTCGGCCTCCCAAAGTGCTGGGATTACAAGCATGAGCCACCGCACCCGGCCTAACAAAAATTTACTTAACTTCTTTCTTTTGATTTTTTTTCCTAAAACGAAACATCAATCATTGCAGGAGTTGTTGGTATTAGGAGCAAAGTAGACTAACTACAACATCAGTGCCAACAAGAGCATCTGCCGGTTACTGAGCGCTTACTAAGTGCTAAGCACTATTTTAAGTGTTTTCCTTACATTATCTCATTTATGCTCCACAACAACCCAATTAAATAACCATGAATTTTATCCCCCTTTTTATGTCTGAACTAGTTGAAGTATAGTGTTTAAGCAACTTAATATAGAAAGGCTGAATTGTAAGCAATTCTCAGAGAATGCTATTCAAGGGATAATGCCCAGGGAACAATGAAGAGGATGAGATGAAGAAGGTGTAACTTTGTCTGGGTGCCTTGGGGTGTATTTTACTGATAATCTGTGTGTTTTCCACAGTCCCTGCTTCCCGAGGTTGTGGTATTGGTAGGGGTAACAGGCCAATCGGTGTGGCTTCAGCTTCTGAGGATCTGCCGGGTGCTGAGGTCTCTCAAACTCCTTGCACAATTCCGTCAAATTCGAGTTATTATTTTGGTCCTGGTCAGGGCCCTCAAGGTGATTTGACTGTTGCAAGCTAAAGCAGGGCGCAAGGTAGATAAATATGAGGGCTTAACATAGAATATGAAACAAATTGGCCGGGTGCTGTGGCTCACGCCTGTAATCCCAGCAGTTTGGGAGGCCGAGGGGGGAACAGGTCACGAGGTCAGGAGTTCGAGACCAGCCTGACCAACATGGTGAAACCCTGTCTCTATTAAAAATTAAAAAAAAAAAAAAAAAAGCCAAGCTTGGTGGTGTGTGCATGTAATCCCAGCTACTCAGGCGGTTGAGGCAGAAGAATCACTTGAACCCGGGAGGCAGAAGTTGCAGTGAGCCGAGACCGCGCCACTGCACTGCAGCCTAGGCGACAAAGTGAAACTCCATCTAAAAAAAAACTAAACAACATGAAACAAATCTGGGTGGGTCAAAGAAGGCAATGAAATGTCCTGTGAAATGTTATTGGATGAGAAGTGGCTAGGGACTGGTGCCATGGTTCAGAGATGACTGGGTTCAGCAGTGCAAGAGAGGGTTTGGTGGGAGATTGCCAGGTGGGCTTGACTGGGCTGTTGATAGAGATCAGCCTAGTTTGGCCCACGTCTGACATGAGAGTTATGGCCTCTAGAGCATGACCTTCCTCTTGATGTTGCTGCTCATCTTCTTCTACATTTTTGCTGTGACTGGTGTCTACGTCTTCTCAGAGTACACCCGTTCCCCTCGTCAGGACCTGGAGTACCATGTGTTCTTTTCGTAAGCAGAGCTGGGGACAGCTGGGTGAGGGGAGAAAATCTGGCTAAGAGACCAGGAAGCTTGTCCAAAGTATAGTAATATAAAAAGTACAGTCTATTCCAAGAAACTGAAATAGAACACAATAGGGAGAGGGAAAGAGAAAGCAAAAGAATAGTGAATGGTATTAGCTCTGATCTTGAGGGTAGGGCAGCTAGTTCCATGTTTATTCTGGGTTTTGCAAATTCAGACCACACTGTCATCAGCCATCTTTAAATAGCAGTACACTCCAGTGGTTAAGCTTGGTTTCTGTGACTCAGTTACCTCTTTTGAAAAATGGGGTGGGGCACAGTGGCTCACCCCTGAAATCCAAGCACTTTGGGAGGCCAAGGCGGGTGGATCAATAGGTCAAGAGATTGAGACCATCCTAGCCAACATGGTGAAACCCAGTCTTTACCAAAAATACAAAAATTAGCCAGATGTGGTGGCTGGCGCCTGTAGTCCCAGCTACTCGGGAGGCTGAGGCAGGACAATTGTTTGAATCTGGGAGGCAGATATTGCAGTGAGCCGAGATAGTGCCACTGCTCTCCAGCCTGGCAAGAGAGCAAGACTCCATCTCAAAAAAAAAGAAAGAAAAAGAAAAATGGGAATAGGTTGGGCATGGTGGCCCACGCCTGTAATCCCAGCAGTTTCAGAAGCCAAGACAGGTGGATCACCTGAGGTCAGGAGTTCGAGACCAGCCTGGCCAACATGGTGAAACCCTGTCTTTACTAAAAATACAAAAATTAGCTGGGCATGGTGGTGGGCGCCTGTAATCCCAGCTACTCCAGAGGCTGAGACAGGAGAATCACTTGACTTCGGAGGCAGAGATTGCAGTGAGCTGAGATTGAGCCACTGCACTCTAGCCTGGGCAACAAAGAGTGAAACTCCATCTCCATCTCAAAAAAAAAAAAAAAAAAAAAGGAATAATAGCAGTGCTACTTCATAAGATTGTGGGGTTAAATGTGGTAATGCATTTAAGCACTTAGCACAGTATGTAACACATTATAAGTGATCAGTGAATGTTACTGTGATTCTCAAATATGATCACTGGTTTTATCCCAATCTCTACATATTACACATGCACACGCCTATTCCTGATCTCTGTCTAGAAAACCCTAATCAGTGCTCCCTTTGGCAGCACATGTACTAAAATTGGAAGGATATAGAGAAGATTAGCATGGCCCTTGTGCAAGGATGAAACACAAATTTATGAAGTGTTACATTTTTTTAAAATATTAAACCACTAATCAGTGTTTTCTAGAAGAAAATCAACTTGAATTTCGAGTAGATAATCCTGTTTATGAATTAGAATTCAATCTTGTCAGCACCTCTCAGGACTCTGTTAAACTCTTAACAGATAGTTTTGTAAGAGTATTGAGTTAGGAAAGTCCCAGATTTTATCCTATGCAAGCTCTGATGTTTTCAATAAATTGTATATGGGGGACTAAAAAGAAAGGTAGGAAAATTTAGATACCTTCCCGGAAACTTTTTACTTTTTTAGTAATTTTTAAATATTAACTTTATAATTTGTATATATTCATTATTTAGGATCACATATGTTTATGTAACATACCCATTTACTTGCATATCATTTCATACCAGCAAACTAATAGGAATAATTTTGTGAATGATCTTCTATTTTGCTACATTTGCTAATTTTGCTAAATTTTGCTAAATTATGAGCGATCTTCTATTAAGTGGAGTCCATAGAGCAGTAGAGAATAAAATTAGAAAAAACGGCCAGGCATGGTGGCTCACACCTGTAATCCTAGCACTTTAGGAGGCTGAGGCAGGCAGATCACTTGAGGTCAGGAGTTCAAGACCAGCCTGGCCAACGTGGTGAAACCCTGTCTCTACTAAAAATATGAAAATTAGCTGGGCATGGTGGCACATGCCTGTAATCCCAACTACTTGGGAGGCTGAGGCGAGAGAATTGCTTGAGCCTGGAAGGCAGAGGTTGAAGTGAGCTGAGATCATGCAACTCCAGCCTGGATGATAGAGTGAGACTCTGTCTCAAAAAAAAAAAAAAAAAAAAAAAATTAGAAAAACTATCTAGTTGGTGATTCATTCATCTTTTAAAAATTCAGTCAATACCTATTTATTGAGTATTTATTATACCCAAGGACTAATGGAATAGTGAGAGTTAGTCATAGATTATTCATGATAAAGGAGAATTTAGGCTGGGTGCGGTGGCTCACACCTGTAATCCTAGCACTTTGGGAGGCTCAGACTGGCAGATCACCTTAGGTCAGGAGTTCGAGACCAGCCTGGCCAACGTGGCAAAACCCCATCTCTACTAAAAATACACAAATTAGCTGGGCGTGGTGGTGCATGCCTATAATCCCTGCTACTCGGGAGGCTGAGGCAGGAGAATCTCTTGAACCCAGGAGGTGGAGGTTGCAGTGAGCCTAGATCACGCCACTGCACTCCAGCCTGGGCAACAGAGTGAGACTCCATCTAATAAAAACAACAACAACAACAACAACAACAAAACTTCAACCTGAAGAATGATTAGCTAAAAACTGAGTATGGTAGAAAAGGAGCCAAAATCAGAACAAACTACAAAGAAATGCTTTATGTTTCTTTAAAAGTAAGAATGGTACCAATTTTGAAAGGTTTAGGTCTCTGCTTCTGTCTCTTCACATGCCTTTTTCTTTAGGGACCTCCCGAATTCCCTGGTAACAGTGTTCATTCTCTTCACCTTGGATCATTGGTATGCACTGCTTCAGGACGTCTGGAAGGTGCCTGAAGTCAGTCGCATCTTCAGCAGCATCTATTTCATCCTTTGGTTGTTGCTTGGCTCCATTATCTTTCGAAGTATCATAGTAGCCATGCTGGGTAAGCATACAGGAGGTGCAACTAGTTTGGGAAGGGTGGTTGGGAAAAAGTCTGAAAGCTGGGATTGGTGGCTTATGGGTATAAAGAACCTAGTGTAGCAGGAAGGCTTGGGATCTGGATTGGATATTTCACTTGGATTCTCCCCACCCAAGCCCTCTTCCCACGTCTAGTCATCACCATCTTCCAGCTCCTAATGGCCCTTTGTGGCAGTTACTAACTTTCAGAATATCAGGAAAGAGCTGAATGAGGAGATGGCACGTCGGGAGTTTCAGCTCAAAGCTGACATGTTCAAGCGGCAGATCATCCAGAGGTCTGCTTCTCCCTTTTCAACCCCAACTTTCCTTCTCAAGGGTTTCCTGAGCTCATCTCTTGTTTCTACTCCTTAACCCCACTTTTCCCTTTGTGACAGTAGATTTGAGGATAAGAATTCTCTAGCTCTAGAATATTGCCTGATTCTTCATCCACTGTGAGGAGTGCATTTTTTTTTCACCCCTTGACTACAATTTGTTCTCCCCAATTAGTTTTCTTCACTTTCTGATATGAACTCTTTTTTTCTTACTACACTTTTGCTTGAATATAACTGTCTTTGCTCTTTTTTATTTTTTATTTTTATTTGTTGCTCTGCAGGAGAAAATACATGTCACGTGAAGCACTGAGGTCAAGCTATAGCAAAATAGAGGACAGGTTAGGAGTATGTATGTGAACTGGGATAGAAACACGTGAAGGAGGAGAGGGTGGAAAACTAAAGATGAAGATTGGCTTTGAGAGAGAATTCATTCATTTAATAACTGCATATTGTAGTAGGTTGACTAGTGGCACCCGAAATAATATGTTCATGTCCTTACTCCCTGGAACCTGTGAATGTGACCTTATTTGGAAAAAAAAGATCCTAAGTTAAGGATCTTGAGATGAGATCATCCTAGATTATCCAGGTAGGTCCTAAATCCAATGGCAAGTGTACTTATAAGAGATGAAAGAGGAGAAGACACAGAGAATAGGAGAAGGCGATGTGAAGATGGAGATAGAGGTTGGGGCTAATGCCACCACAAGCCAAGGGAAGCTGAAGAATGCCAGGCAGCTGCCAGAAGTAGAAGAGGCAAGGAACTTCTCTAAAGCCTCCAGAGGGAGTATGGCCCTGCCAACACCTTCATTTCAGACTCTGGCCTCTAGAATTGTGAGGGAATATATTTCTGTCATTTTAAGCTACCAAGTTTATAGTAATTTGTTATGGCAGCCACAGGACACTAATACAAATACCTTCAATGAAACAGATATGATTCTAGACCCCAAGTGTTTAGCAGTGGACAAAAAAAGCAGAAGCAGAAGTAAACTCATTCACTCATTAACAAATAATTACTGGCTAGATGTGGTGGCTTATACTTGTAATCCCAACACTTTGAGAGGCCAAGGCAAGAGGATTGCTTGAAGTTCAAGCCAGAAGTTCAAGGCTGCATTGAGACATGATTGCACCACTGTACTCCAGCCTGGGCAACAAACAAGATCCCACCTCAAAAATTTAGCAGGGTAGGCATGGTGACTCATGCCTGTAATACCAGCATTTTGGAAAACTGAGGTAGGCAGATGACTTGAGCTCAGGAGGTCAAGACTAAACTAGGCAATGTGGCAAAATCCTGTCTCTACAACAAAAAATTAGCTGTATGTGGTGGTGTGTTCCTGTGGTCCCAGCTACTTAGGAGGCTGACGTGGGAGGATTGCTTGAGCTGGGAGGTTGAGGCTGTGGTGAGCCGTGACTGTGCCACTGCTCTACAGCCTGGGTGACAGAGCAAGATCCTGTCTCAAAAAAGCAAACAAAAAACAATAAAGAACAAATAATTATTGAATACTTAGTAGGTGCTTGGGATGTATCAGTGAACAAAACAGACAATAATGCCTGCTTCATGGAGCTTACATATTAGTAGTGGTAAAGAGATAATAAGCAGTGACCATATTAAGTAAATTAATCTGCTAAAATATGATAAGCATTATGGGAAAATTAAAAGTAGAACAGGTTAAGGGAGATTGGGAGTAGAAGGTGGGATTGCAGATGGGTTGTAGTTTTTTTTTTTTTTTTTGAGACAGAGTCTCGCTCTGTCACCAGGCTGGAGTGCAGTGGCACGATATCGGCTCACTGCAACCTCGACCTCCTGGGTTCAAGCGATTCTCCTGCCTCAGCCTCCCAAGTAGCTGGGACTACAGGTGCCCACCACCATGCCGGGCTAATTTATTTATTTTTTTTGTATTTTAGTAGAGATGAGGTTTCACCATGTTGCTCAGGCTGGTCTCAAACTCCTGAGCTCAGGCACTCCACCCACCTCAGCCTCCCAAAGTGTTAGGATTACAGGCGTGAGCCATCGTGCCCAGCCACAGATGGGTTGTAGTTTTAAACAGGGTAGTCACAGTGACCTCATTGAAAAGGTAATGTGAGCAAAGACTTGAAGGAGGTAAGGGGATTACCATGTGGATATCTGTAAGAAGAGTGTTAATAGGCAGATGAAACAGCTAGTGCAAAGGTCCTAAGCTGGAAGCATGCTTGGTGTGTTTGAGAAACAGCAAAGAGGCCATTGTGACTGGAGTAGAGTGAGCAGGGGGAAGAGTGCTGGGAAATGAAGTCAGAGAGATAATGGTGACCTGATCCTGTAGGGTTATGGGTGCCATTGTAGGGAGTTTGAAATGGCAAGCAGAACAGAGGAGTGACATGAAGTGACTTACGTTTAAGAAGGATTACGCTGGCTGCTGTGTTGATAGAAGAACAAGGGAAGGAGCAGAGAGATCAGTTGGGAGGCTATGCTGCTGCCCAGGCAAGAAATGATGACAGCTTAGGCCAGAGTGGTGGCAGTGAGTTAGTGAGAAAAGAGATATTTCGAAGGTAGAGTCAGCAGGATTTGTTGTTGGACTGGATATGGGAGGGAAGAGAAGAGTTAAGGATGACACATGAATGATTGAGGTTGGAAGTGTCTGAGTTTAGAGTTTGGGAGTAGTTTGGCCCTCATTGTCTTATGCCCCAGCTTTAGGGGGTGGCCAGGGGCAGAACCAGAATAATGAGTGGACTAGTCATATCTCGTAAATGTTTGTGAAGCCATAAATTTCTCCTTTCTGTTCAAGAGGAGCTAGTCAACAAAGGGAAAGTTTGGACTTATCAGAAGTGTCTGAAGTAGAGTCTAATTATGGTGCCACTGAAGAGGATTTAATAACATCTGCATCAAAAACAGAAGAGACCTTGTCAAAAAAGAGAGAGTACCAGTCTTCCTCCTGTGTCTCCTCCACATCCTCTTCCTATTCTTCCTCTTCTGAATCCAGATTTTCTGAATCTATTGGTGAGCCGAAGAACTATAATAATGAGTTTTTTCCATTTGAATTCAGACTCCTCTATAAGACATCTTAGTCTTAACAGGAGCTCTCCCACTATATCTCCTTTCCAATTTTCTGGTCTTAATTACTTTCTTTTTGCTTCTTAATTTCCCCTGTACTTCGTCACTTCGGGTAAGTGTGGCCGTGGCCCTCTTTGCTCATTGTAAAAAGTGGTTTCTTGCTGATGCACCCTTTCCCTCCTTGCTTCCTGTTACCTCTTTCCACCCCACCTTTCCACCCACACCGTAGGATTTACCAGCTCTTACCAACTTTTACAAATCTAGACATGCTTTTCTGAAGCCTTCCTCCCTGTAGGTCGTTTGGACTGGGAGACTCTTGTGCACGAAAATCTGCCCGGGCTAATGGAAATGGATCAGGATGACCGTGTTTGGCCCAGAGACTCACTCTTCCGATATTTTGAGTTGCTAGAAAAGCTTCAGTACAACCTAGAGGAGCGTAAGAAGTTACAAGAGTTTGCAGGTATGGAGTTAGGGCAGTCATGGGGACCATGGGAATATATATATAGCGTTTATAGCTGTGGAGAAAGAGGAGGGTGTCCACTATTCTGGCATCTCAGCTTCTCAATTTCTGCCTACAACTAAAATACGCAAATTCTTGGTTTGGTATGTCACATTCTGGGAATGTGTCCCACTTTTCCCTAACTGAGAGAGAACCTACAAACTCTGCTTCTGTGGCAGGGGACCCCCAAATCCTATGAGGTAAGAGAGCTTATTTCCCAAGAAGAGAAAGTCTAATCCCAGTTGTTGGGAATTAGGACAAGGTAGGCTCTTGCTTGATTTGAGCAGCCCACCAGTTTCTGCATGTTTGTTCTCTCTGAAGATTGCATTTCAGACTTGAGCAGCAGGGCCTAAGCCTCAAGCTGGAGAGCTATGGGGGGTCAGACAATGAGCAGGAGGCCCACAACTGCTTACTGTCCTAACTCCCTAAAGAGGTTTATGAATTCTAAACTTCTGTTTGTATCTGCCCCTTCTAGTGTCAGCCTCTATAAAGATAAATATGTGATTTAAATGGTAGAGTTTGATGTAAACTGACATCTATTCAAAGTTATTTTTCCTAAATTTCATTACTTCATGACTAATTTGGATTAATATAATTTCCCTCTAAAAGGAAAAAAAACGGCCGGGCACGGTGGCTCACGCCTGTAATCCCAGCACTTTGGGAGGCCGAGGCGGGCGGATCATGAGGTCAGGAGATCAGGATCATCCTGGCCAACATGGTGAGACCCCGTCTCTACTAAAATACAAAAAAATCAGCCAGGCGTAGTGGTGCATGCTATGTAGTCCCAGCTACTCGGGAGGCTGAGGCATGAGAATTGCTTGAACCTGGAAGGCAGAGGTTGCAGTGAGCAGAAATCATGCCACTGAACTCCAGCCTGGCAACAGGACGAGACTCCGTCTCAAAACAAAGCAAAAACAGAAGAGTTAGGGGCGGATTTTTATAATTTAATATGTGTTATCTGGGGTTTCCCCCTCATGCCTAGTTGAAATCAACTCAGTGTGAAAATAAGAAATTAGAGAGGAAGACTGTGTGTTTGTGTGTGGTGGGCACAGGTGGGAAACGAGGAATTTATAACATTGGAACATGGAATTTAGGGCAAGATGTGAAAGACAGGCTTTGCTTACTTCACAATGTTGCCTAAATTTAATCGTGTTCCTTCTAGTCATTCTTAGTCCTGCCTTCCCACTTATTCTCTAAGGAGGACAGGGTGAAAAGGAGTAAAATGCAGCAAGGTAGTTTATTTAATCCTGATAAAACTTGTCTATGACGAAGAGTACACAGAATCATATGGCTTAATTTAAAGATTAGTAAAGACTTGTGAGGGAACCTAGAACCCAGGAAAGCAAGGTCTTCACCAAACATTTATGTATGTAGAATATTCTTAGCTCTCCAGCCTCACAATCTGTTTCCTTTGCAGTGCAGGCACTGATGAACTTGGAAGACAAGTAAAGCAATGGATGGCTTCAATATCCTTGGGCCCAGCAAAAGATAATGAAGGGAATTGTTGGAAATAGAGAATTGAAAATATAAATGTCTGTTCAGATAGAACAATGTCTGTTCATTAAAATTAAAATGTATAAGTGTCTAGGCCAGGCACGGTGAAACCCCGTCTCTACTAAAAATACAAAAAAAATTAGCTGGATGTGGTGGCAGATGCCTGTAATCCTAGCTACTCGGGAGCCTGAGGCAGGAGAATCACTTGAACCTGGGAGGCAGAGGTTGCAGTGAGCCAAGATCGCGCCACTGCACTCCAGCCTGGGCAACAGAGTGAGACTCTGTCTCAAAAAAAAATATATATATATATATCTATAAGTGTCTAATAGATACTCCTAGTAGCCGCTCAGTAGTCTGCCTCTGAGATAAGGGATATTGAAAGGCATAAGGTCAAGCAAAAGAGTTAGTTCAAGCTGAGTGTGGTGATGTGTGCCTCTAGTCCCAGCTATGAGCTGAGGCAGGATTGTTTGAGGCAGGGAGTTCGAGGCTGCAGCAAGCTAGGATCATATCACTGCATTTCAGCCTGGGCAACATAGCAAGACCCTATCTCTAAAAAAGAACGAAACAAGGAGGCTGAGGCAGGAGAATGGCATGAACCCGGGAGGCGGAGCTTGCAGTGAGCCGAGATCGCTTCGCTGCACTCCAGCCTGGGCAACAGAGCAAGACTCTAGCTCTAAAAAAAAAAAAAAAAAAAAAAACAAGTTAGCTCAGATGCCAGTGGAGTCTATGCTCCTTAGCTTTCTACCCTTTCCACAGCTCCTGAATCTGACTCATTTCTTGACTTTATCATTATAGCTTCCAGCCTTCCTGCAACCTCTACTGCCTGATTAGAGTCCTAATTTTACCCTCTCCCTCCTTGATGCATAGGTAAAGGCCTCTCTGTGGAGTAAGGAGATCTTCAGAGCTGTTAGTGTAACTAATTGAGAAGTATTGTTTCCATTGCGTGTTCTGCTCATGTTGCTTCTCTTGTGAACCATTAACTTTAATTGGATATTATTTTTACCTGTTTCTGGACCGAAAGTCTCTTTATTTCATTTTGCCTTTGCTCCTGGCAGTGTTCAAATCAGTAAGTGTTGTACAGGTTTTTAGTGTTAGAAGGGATTTCAGAGTCAATCTATCTCCCATCAAAGCAGGAACACCTTTTAGAACATCACTGAAAGGAGGATTATCCAGGTAATGCTTAATGTTTCTAGTTATTTGGGATTTATTATCTAGAAAGGATCCCATTCCATTGTTAAAAGACTTAAGTCTTTAGACATGTTTATTATTAAAAATTATATCACTTATTGAGTGTTTAACATGTATGAGAATATTTATATATTTAGTATATATATACTGTATATAGAGTATGCATATTTCATAAAATAATCATATATGGAAGATAGCTTCACATTTTTAGAGATCAGAAAACTAAGGCCTAAAGAAATTAAGTAAGTTAAGTAGCTTGCCCAAGAGCATATACCAAGTAAGAGGTGGAGTTAAGGTTCTAACTCAGGTTAAAAATTCTGAGTTGAGAAAAAAATCAGTTGAAGCCATTTAAACAATAAAATAGCTTACTGGAGACTGGAAAGTTCAAAGGTAGTATAGCTTCAGAATTGATTTAATGTAAAAATTCACTGTGGTTAGATCTGTGGTTTTGTTTCTCTGGAATTTTCCTATCTGCGCTCTCTTCCACGTGTTCTTGTTATTCTCAGACTGGCTTCACTTGGGTAGCCAGATAATTTTCTGAAGCGCCTAGGCTTGCACACCTATTTACCCATATGCAGGGGAAGAGAGCCAGTGACTCCTTTCTCAGTCAATGAACAAAATTTTTGAGCTTTGGGTCACAATAATGGTTATTCTTGGAGTGAAGATACTGACGGGGAGGAAGCATGAAGCATCTGGAGTGCTATAGATATGTTCCATATCTTGATCTGCATGGTGGTTACACAGGTATATATAGATGTAAAAATTCAACAAACTGTACACTTAAAATTTGGACATTAACTGTATATAAGTCAGCCTCCACTCCTCTAAAGATATCCTGACCACTACTCTGATTGGACCAAGAAGTTAGGTCATATGCTTACGTCTGAACAAATTGTTGAGGTAAGGCGGTGGATGTGATGAAATCACTAATTAATGCTTTCTCCTGAACTGGAGGTAAGGTCAGTAACACCCAAGCTTAAGTAAGGGCTGCTACCCAAATGGGGAAGAGATGAAAGGGGGCAATAAGGTGGTAATTATAAAGTCCTCACCTAAGAGTATGTCTGGCAAAAAGGCCAAGATGGGGGAAAAGGCAAATGAATTGAATGTCCAGAATAAACAAATCTATGAAGACAGAAAGTAGATTAGTGGTTTCTTGAAGGTTGGAGAGGGGGGAGTTGAGACTGACAGATGATAGGTATAGGGTTTATTTGGCAGGTGATGGAAATGTTCTGGAATTAGATAGCCTTGAATAGTTCAACAAAATAATACATTTAAAAACACTGAATTGGGCCAGGTGTGGTGGCTCACGCTTGTAATCCCAGCAGTTTGGGAGGCCGAGGCGGGCGGATCACCTTAGGTGAGGAGTTCGAGACCAGCCTGGCCAACATGGTGAAACCCCCCACCCCCATCTCTACTAAAAATACAAAATTAGCCGGTCGTGGTGGTGGGTGCGTGTAATCCCAGCTACTTGGGAGGCTGAGGCAGGAGAATTGCTTGAACCTGGGAGGTGGAGGTTGCAGTGAGCCGAGAGTGCACAATTGCACTCCAGCCTGGTCAACAAGAGCGAAACTCTGTCTCAAAAAAAAAAAAAAAAAAAAGAGCTGGACTGGAGCATCATCCATTGAACTTGTCAATCGGAATACAATAAACATCATAAAACAGAATAAGGAAGCATTATTTTATAAATCTTACGTATATTATCCACAAAGGAGATGCTCTTGAATAGTTTTGCTCAAAGTGTGGCCTGAAGATGAGCAGAATTGGCTTCATCTGGTCATTTGTTAGAAGTGTAGAATCACTAGCACAAGACTAAAAAATAATTTAAAAAATAAGTATAGAGGCCAGGCGCAGTGGCTCACACCTGTAATCCCAGCACTTTGGGAGGCAGAGGTGGGCAGATCACGAGGTCAGGAGTTCCAGACCAGCCTGACCAACATGGTGAAACCTTGTCTGTACTAAAAATACAAAAATTAGCCGGGCGTGGTGGCACACACCTGTAATCCCAGCTACTCAGGAGGCCGAGGCAGGAGCATTGCTTGAACCCAGGAGGTGGAGGTTGCAGTAAGCTGAGATCGCACCACTGCACTCCAACCAAAAAAAAGGAAAAAGAATCTCAGGCCCTATCCCCCAGGCCTATTGAATCAGGTGATGTAGCTGCACATAAAAGATTCAGAATGGCCGGGTGTGGTGGCTCATGCCTGTAATCCCAGCACTTTGGGAGGCCGAGGCAGGTGAATTATGAGGTCAGGAGTTCAAAACCAGCCTGGCCAACATGGTGAAACCCTGTCTCTAGTAAAACTACAAAAATTAGCTGGGGACGGTGTAAGGCGCCCGTAATCCCAGCTACTCAGGAGGCTGAGGCAGGAAAATCACTTGAACCTGGCTGACAGAGGTTGCAAAAAAAAAAAAAAAAAGATTCATAAGGCACTGCTTCATAGGTATTTGATGAATATTCCCTCCTTCCATTTTTTCCCCCCAACACTACACAGATGTACCCTCTTGACTTTCTTTTTCTTCCCTTTTCTTTTTTTCTTTTTTTCCCTCCCTCCCTCCCTTCCTTCCTACCTTCCTTCCGTCCTTCCTTCCTTCCCTCTCCCTCTCTCTCTCTCCCTCTCTCCCCTGCCCCTTCTCTCTTTCTTTCTTTTTCCCACACGGAGCTGGCTGTGCAGGAGACGGGAGTTTTACTATTATTACTCAAATTAGTCTCTTCTGACGTTTTTGAGACGGAGTATCACTCTGTCGCCCAAGCTGCAGTGCAGTGGCACAGTCTCTGCTCATTGCAACCTCCACCTCTTGGGTTTAAGTGATTCTCGTGCCTCAGCCTCCCAAGTAACTGGGACTACAGTTGCACGCCACCACACCTGGCTAATTTTTGTATTTTTAGTAGAGATGGGTTTTTTGCCATGTTGGCCAGGCTGGTCTTGAACTCCTGGCCTCAGGATTCAAGAAATCCGCCCCTCCTTTGCCTCCCGAAGTGCTGTGATTACAGGCATGAGCCACTGCGCCTGGCCTCAATGAAGCTTTTCTAGCATGCATTTTCTCTATAAGGCAATTACAGCCTTCTTGCTCTTAAGAACACCACACAACACTTTGGCATTAAGCTTAAGAGCCATTTTAAACGGTGAAATCACCAACAAGTAGCCCCAAAACACAAAAAGTGCATCACTAGATAGACCTCAAAAAAGACACTGGCCAGGCGCGGGGGCTCATGCCTGTAATCCCAGCACTTTGGGAGGCCGAGGCGGGTGGATCACGAGGTAAGGAGATTGAGACCATCCTGGCCAACATGGTAAAACCCCGTCTCTACCAAAAATACAAAAATAGCGGGGAGTGCTGGCACATGCCTGTAATCCCAGCTACTCGGGAGGCTAAGGGAGGAGAATCACTTGAACCAGGGGGTCGGAGGTTGCAGTGAGCTGAGATCGCCACTGCACTCCAGTCTGGTGACACAGCAAGACTCCGTCTCAAAAAAAAAAAAAAGACACTAATATTTACACCATGAGAGCTGCAAGAAGAAGGCAGAGCACTGCCTTGTTCCACCTCAGCTGGGAACGTTTGTATCAGGTGACTCCAACTTGTCACCTCTCAATACAAGTCTGTGAATGACCTCAATAGCACTGTAAGTATTGATTTTGGGTTACAAACACAATTAGTGACTAGGCAAATCCACAAATACAGAACTCATAAATGACAAAGACTGTAAATGCTATGGTAATTTGGAGCCTCGGGCTATTTTGACCTTGTGACACTGCCATCTCAACATGTAGTTTCTAGGTTGCCTCAACAGGGAAGAGATTGTTGGAGGCTCATTTGCTAGCTCTTAAATTCTTTGGTCAACCACAGTCCATTGAACAGAACTAATCACCTGAGCCCAGCTAACTGCAAGAGATCTGGGAAATGTGAGAAACACCTAGATATCTAGTAAGCAATAAATATTTCAGTTACCAAAGCCAAACCAAAAAAAGAGAAAAATAATTGTACTTTACAAAGGGAGGCATCTGGCTGGGCATGGTGGCTCATGCCTGTAATCCTAGCACTTGGGAGGCTGAGGCAGGCGAATTGCCTGAGCTCAGGAGTTTGAGACCAGCCTGGGCAACATGGCAAAACCCTGTCTCTACTAAAAATACAAAAAATCAGCTGGGCGTGGTGGCACACACCTATAATCCCAGCTACTCAGGAGGCTGAAGCATGAGAATTGCTTGAACCTGGGAGGTGGAGGTTGCAGTGAGCTGAGATCACACCACTGCACTGCAGCCTGGGCGACAGAGTGAGACTCAGTTTCAAAAAAAAAAAAAAAGGGGGAGGCATCTGTTCTTTTTGTTTGTTTGTTTTTTTGAGATAGAGTTTTGCTCTTGTTGCCCAGGCTGGAGTGCAGTGGTGTGATCTCGGCTCAGTGCAACCTCTGCCTTCCAGTTTCAAGCGATTCTTCTGCCTCAGCCTCCCAAGTAGCTGGGACTACAGGCACGTGCCACCATGCCCAGCTAATTTTTTTTTTTTTTTTTATGAGACGGAGTCTTGCTCTGTCGCCCAGGCTGGAGTGCAGTGGCGCAATCTCAGCTCACTGCAAGCTCCGCCTCCCAGGTTCACGCCATTCTCCTGCCTCAGCCTCTCTTGAGTAGCTGGGACTACAGGCGCCTGCCACCACGGCCTGCTAATTTTTTGTATTTTTAGTAGAGACGGGGTTTCACCGTGGTATTGATCTCCTGACCTCGTGATCCGCCTGCCTCGGCCTCCCAAAGTGCTGGGATTACAGGCGTGAGCCACCGCGCCCGGCCCCAGCTAATTTTTTGTATTTTTTAGTAGAGACAGGGTTTCACCATGTTGGCCAGGATGGTCTCAATCTCTTGACCTCATGATCTGCCCGCCTCAGCCTCCCAAAGTCCTGGGATTAGAGGCGTGAGCCACTGCGACCGGCTAGGGAGGTATCTGTTCTTGTCAGGCAGAGTGTGTCCTGTGGGAGTTTTGGGGAGTGAGGATGTTTCAGAGTTCTCAACTCTCATGACTTTTCCCAGGTATACCCATTCTAACTGGCAGATCACAGTGTTCCAGTTATCACCAGTCTTATCCATTTCATTTTAGCAGGACATATGATTAATTTCTTGTTCTGGACCTTTGTAATTTAAATTTGCTGGTTGTTCTCTGTTTCCATTTGGTCATCTGTAGGTTGGAACTTGTCTCGCTCTTGTTGAACTTTATCAAATTATAAGCAATAACCAATACACTCAAATATCCTGGTATATTTGCCATAAACCCTAAGCACTTCGCCCTCAGTTTGCACATAGTCTGAATCTTTAGCAGCAAGAGAATTGCTTAATCAATAGCTTACAACAGCAGAACGTGGACTGCTAGGAAAATTTCATCCTGAGTTGAGGGAATCCTCATTGTTTCTCTCTCTGGTTGACTCAACTAGTTCCATATTTGTTCTGAAGGTCTTTCACTCAAGATACAACTTCCAGATAATCATTTATGTATTCATTAGAACTCCTTTAGTTTCGAGTAGAAAAAGTCATCTTGAGCTATTCTAATACTAGTAATAGTAACATTGAGTGAATATTTATTCTGTACCAGTGTCTGGCCCATAATAAGTGCTTAATCTTTGTTGAATGAATGCTAGACATTGCACTAAGTACTTTAAATGCATTATCTAATTTAATCCTCACAAAAACTCTACACTAGGATTTTTTTCCTTTTTACAGTAAAAACAGCAACAGCAACAACAACCACAACAACAAAAACCCAAAAAACCAAAAACAGAGATTTAGAAACTGCCCCAGGACACACAGCTAGTAAATGTTGGAACCAGGGTTTGAACCTAGACCATCTCATTTTTTGCTACCCTATGAGGAAAGAAGGATAATTTATTATAAGAGCGTTGTTACAGAATGAAGGGCAGAAATTCAGAAGGATTACAGGATGGGCTGGAACCACAAAGCTGTTGGGAACTCAGGTCGTATTCTCCCTCGGATTCATCTGTCTGCTTTTTAGACTAGATGTGGTATCCTTGATGGGCAAAGGGAATATTGGTAAAATTACACAACAGATCATTTCACTGATCTCAACTTTTGATTTGCCTTGGAAAATCCCATCATTGCTCCCAGCTGTCTTTGTGACCTGGGTTAAGTCATTCCATTTCTTTGGGCTCCAATTCCCCTGTCTATAAAATGAGAAGTTCTTACCAGAGGATTCCTCAAGTCTTTTCTGTGATCCTGGGAGGCCGAGGCAGGAGGATTGCTTGAGTCCAGGAGTTTGAGGGTGCAGTGAGCTAGGATCATACCACAGTATTCCAGCCTGGGCCACAGACCAAGACCCTATCTCTAAATAAATAAATACATAAAAATAAAACTCTGTGATCCTAAGTGAATCTTCTAGGTCAGAAGCACATTAATAATGAAGTTCCATGTGTGGATTCGAGGGAGAGAATGGGGAAGGGTTCTAGGGAAAGAAGGACAGAATAAAAGTTTGGGTATAGCTTCAGTGTTGAATTGCTATTTAGAGTTGGTGTAAAGTGAAGGCCTTTGGGGAGATATAGATGGAGAATTGAAAAGACTTCTAACCTTGGCCTGGGGTGGTGGCTCAAGCCTGTAATCCCAGCACTTTGGGAAACTGAGGTGGATGAATCACTTGAGGTCACGAGTCCAAGACCAGCTTGGGCAACATGGTGAAACCCCATCTCCACAAAAAATACAAAAATTAGCCATGCGCAGTGGCGCATGCCTGTAGTCCCCAGCTACTTGGGAGGCTGAGGCAGGATAATCGCTTGAAGCAAGGAGGCAGAAATTGCATTGAGCCAAGATAGTGCCACTGCACTCCAGCCTGGCTAACAGAGTGAGACTCCATCTCAAAAAAAAAAAAAAAAAAGGCACGGTGGCTCACGCCTGTAACCCCAGCACTTTGGGAGGCTGAGGTGGGTAGATCACTTAAGGTCAGGAGTTCAAGACCAGCCTAGCCAACATGGTGAAACCCCATCTCTACTAAAAATACACAAATTAGCTGGGTGTGGTGGCACGTGCCTGTAATCCCAGGTACTTGGGAGGCTGAGGCAGGAAAATTACTTGAAGCCGGAAGGCAGAGGTTGCAGTGCTCAGATAGTCCCACTGCACTCCAGCCTGGGCAACAGAGAGATTCCCTCTCAAACGCCCCCCCCCCCCGAAAAAAAACAAAAACAACAACAGAAAAGACTTCTAACCCTGACCAGACCAGATTATTTTGAATGACATCTCTTTCTCTCTGTGTTCCATGAGCAGTTCTGTGTGTAGGGAGATCAGTCCCTGTGCGTAGTGATTTAATCTGGTTTCTGTCTTCTCAGCTGAGTTTTTGATAGGGCTTTCACCTACTAGGCCGCAGAGAAAGAACCAAATGATAGGGGATTCCAGGGGGGAAAGAAAGACCCAAACATTTGAATGGCCTAATGAGCAAATCACATTTCTCCGGGTCTGTTTCCTTATCGATAAGTGAAAAAGTTTGGTGTATGTGATCTCTGGGGTACTGCTCAGCTCTTGACACTCTGTGGTTCTGGGTAGTAGTCGAAAGCAGCTCTCCTCTTCCTGAATTCTCCGTCCTTGGACTGGACCTCTCGTCTGTTTATACCTTGCTGCCCAGTTTGTTTCTCCTGGGGGTCTTTTCTTCCTCAATTTCCTCAAATCCTACTTGCTTCTTAGCTCCTTCATATCCTCTTTGTTTTCTATGTTTCTGCAGAACCCCAGATTACACCCCTGGTCTCCAGTTCTCCATGTCCATGTCTGCCTATTCCTTTCTGCATCACTGGCTCCTAACTCAAGCAATCTCCTCAGGTTCCTCTGAGGGGCCCCTGGGATCCCCTATCATTGGTCCCTCTCACAGATGCATACCCTTCTCCAGAGCCAAAGGATCAGATATTCAGCGGCTCAGGTAACAAACCTGCTGTCAGGTTACATATATTGTTTCCTGAAAGACCACACTACAGTGTCAGTGGAGCCTCAGGCTGCCTGCAGTGCCCTGCCCTCACCTGGCTATCTCACAAAGGTGAGAATAACCAGAACTCACCTCCGGTACCAGTGTTCACCTGGAAACATGGCTCTGAGCCTCTGCCCCCTGCTGCTGCTGCTGCTGCTGCTGCTGTCCTTTGCAGGTGAGAAGAACAGTGAGCAGAACTGGGGATGAGGAGGAGGGTGGCTGGAAAAAGACTTTAAGAATGTGGAGGTGAACCTGTTAGATAGAAGGACAAAGGAGAGAGGCAGAGACTTGTGCAAAAGGAAAAAATGGGAGTTAAGAAAAGCAAGCCAAGACTTACTGTGGGCCAATGAAAGGGGTTCAGCTCACCAACCCCTCACCTCATCTTTAGATCCAGGTAGGGAACTGTGCTCAGGGGCAGGGTTGAGATGGGCTCTATGTTCCTCTCCTTTAGTGACCTCTGGTTTCTCTCCTTACAGTGACTCTGGCCCCTACTGGGCCTCATTCCCTGGACTCTGGTCTCTCCTTCCTGAAGTCATTGCTCTCCACTCTGGACCAGGCTCCCCAGGGCTCCCTGAGCCGCTCACGGTTCTCTACATTCCTGGCCAACATTTCTTCTTCCTTTGAGCCTGGGAGAATGGGGGAAGGACCAGTAGGAGAGCCCCCACCTCTCCAGCTGCCTGCCCTCCGGCTCCATGATTTTCTAGTGACACTGAGAGGCAGCCCCGACTGGGAGCCAATGCTAGGGCTGCTAGGGGATATGCTGGCACTGCTGGGACAGGAGCAGACTCCCCGAGATTTCCTGGTACACCAGGCAGGCGTGCTGGGTGGACTTGTGGAGGTGCTGCTGGGAGCCTTAGTTCCTGGGGCCCCCCCTACCCCAACTCGGCCCCCGTGCACCCGTGATGGGCCCTCTGACTGTATCCTGGCTGCTGACTGGTTGCCTTCTCTGCTGCTGCTGTTAGAGGGCACACGCTGGCAAGGTCTGGTGCAGGTGCCGCCCAGTGTGGACCCCACCAATGCCACAGGCCTCGATGGGATGGAGGCAGCTCCTCACTTTTTGCAGGGTCTGTTGGGTTTGCTTACCCCAACAGGGGAGCTAGGCTCTGAGGGGGCTCTTTGGGGCGGTCTGCTACGCACAGTGGGGGCCCCCCTCTATGCTGCCTTTCAGGAGGGGCTGCTCCGTGTCACCCACTCCCTGCAGGATGAGGTCTTTTCCATTCTGGGGCAGCCAGAGCCTGATGCCAATGGGCAGTGCCATGGAGGTGAGTGTGGCCAGGGCTGGGACTGGGATGTGGCAGGGCAAGGAAAGTGAAATTGGGGTAGTTTTCTTCCTTACTCTTTCCCTCCTAGGTAACCTTCAACAACTGCTCTTATGGTAAGTAATAAGGGACCAGTTCTGAGGGATTGGGCCTGGAAAATCTGGAGGTGGAGAGCTGAAGACATCAGCCTCTAGAGAGGAAAACTGATGGGAGGAGTGTGGTTTAGTGGTTTTGGGGTGTGACTGTCTGGGTTGGTGTCCTAGCTCCACCTCTTCCTAGCCATATGACTTTGAGCAAGTTACATAGTCTTTCTATACCTCAGTTTCCCCATTTATAAAATGAGAATGATAGTGTTAGTTACCACAGAGTTGTTGCACCCGATTAAATGAGTTGATACTGTGTATGCAAACGACTTACAACAGTGCTGGCACATAGTGCTTAATAATGTTAGCTAGTAAAGATGGGATTTGGAAAATAAGGACACAGCTGGATTCCTCTACCGCCTTACTACTTCAGTACAACAATGCCAGACAATAGTTAGACATATTGAGTTGCTGAGCAGATTTCCTAACATGAGGCCCGCTGAGGGTTGTGTTTAAGCTATCTAAAAGCATACGAAGAAAGGAGACAGAAGGGGGCCAGGTGGACAGAAAGAATTCCAGCTGGGGCTTCTCCTAGGTGATTTTGGACCTTGGCAGGGCAGCTCTCTCTTTTTTGCCCTGTCGCAGCATTTCAACCAGTAATGCCTAAACTCTCAGGGACCTCACTTATAGAAAAGCCTATGCTTGCCATGCCCCTTGAGGGCTCTGGGTCAGGGTCAGAATCTTCAGCTGGAGGAAATGTGAACTGACCAGATCCTGCCTGCTCCTCCCTCTGCACCCAGGGGCATCCGGCACAACCTTTCCTGGGATGTCCAGGCGCTGGGCTTTCTGTCTGGATCACCACCCCCACCCCCTGCCCTCCTTCATTGCCTGAGCACGGGCGTGCCTCTGCCCAGAGCTTCTCAGCCCTCAGCCCACATCAGCCCACGCCAACGGCGAGCCATCGCTGTGGAGGCCCTCTGTGAGAACCGCTCAGGCCCAGCACCACCCTACAGCATTTCCAACTTCTCCATCCACTTGCTCTGCCAGCACACCAAGCCTGCCACTCCACAGCCCCCTCCCAGCACCACTGCCATCTGCCAGACAGCTGTGTGGTATGCAGTGTCCTGGGCACCAGGTGCCCAAGGCTGGCTACAGGCCTGCCATGACCAGTTTCCTGATGAGTTTTTGGATGCGATCTGCAGTAACCTGTCCTTTTCAGCCCTGTCTGGCTCCAACCGCCGCCTGGTGAAGCGGCTCTGTGCTGGCCTGCTCCCACCCCCTACCAGCTGCCCTGAAGGCCTGCCCCCTGTTCCCCTCACCCCAGACATCTTTTGGGGCTGCTTCTTGGAGAATGAGACTCTGTGGGCTGAGCGACTGTGTGGGGAGGCAAGTCTACAGGCTGTGCCCCCCAGCAACCAGGCTTGGGTCCAGCATGTGTGCCAGGGCCCCACCCCAGATGTCACTGCCTCCCCACCGTGCCACATTGGACCCTGTGGGGAACGCTGCCCGGATGGGGGCAGCTTCCTGGTGATGGTCTGTGCCAATGACACCATGTATGAAGTCCTGGTGCCCCTGTGGCCTTGGCTAGCAGGCCAGTGCAGGATAAGTCGTGGGGGCAATGACACTTGCTTCCTAGAAGGGCTGCTGGGCCCCCTTCTGCCCTCTCTGCCACCACTGGGACCATCCCCACTCTGTCTGACCCCTGGCCCCTTCCTCCTTGGCATGCTATCCCAGTTGCCACGCTGTCAGTCCTCTGTCCCAGCCCTTGCTCACCCCACACGCCTACACTATCTCCTCCGCCTGCTGACCTTCCTCTTGGGTCCAGGGGCTGTGGGCACTGAGGCCCAGGGGATGCTGGGTCGGGCCCTACTGCTCTCCAGTCTCCCAGACAACTGCTCCTTCTGGGATGCCTTTCGCCCAGAGGGCCGGCGCAGTGTGCTACGGACGATTGGGGAATACCTGGAACGAGAGGAGGAGCAGCCAACTCCATCAGGCTTTGAACCCACTGTCAACCCCAGCTCTGGTGTAAGCAAGATGGAGCTGCTGGCCTGCTTTAGTGTGAGTGCTCTGCCAGAGGGAAAGCTCCTAGAACAGTGAGAAGGCCCTCTAGGGGAATTCCTCGAATACTCAGAGGCAGTAGTGTGGGGTAGTAGTTGAAGCACACAGCTCTAGAGTCAGACAGGCTTGGATTCATATCTTGGTTCTGTGACCAGCCTTGAATGAGTTATTTAACTTCTCTGAGCAATATTTTTCTCGTCTCATTTATAAACTAGGGATGATAATGGTATATGAGATAATACATGCTGTGGGCTTAGCCCAGTGCATGATACACAAACGTGCAATAAATATTACCTTGTTATTCTTTTGGGCTCTTTGACTCTCCTGCTTTCTGCACCAGAAAGAAAAAGGATCAAGTTAGAGGACTCTTAATTTTTCCCCTAGAGAGTGAGAATTGGAGGCTGGCAGAATACAGGAAGATAACGCAGGAATGAGAAAGATTCAGGGACACTACCAATCAGAAGACTTTGGTTCTAGGTTCAACTGTGCCTCAAATTAGTGCGATCTTAGGCAAGCAATTTCATTTAGTTTTTCTGGGCTTCAGTTTTTAGTCTGTAGAATGGAGGGGTGAGAATATGTTAAACACCATAATTCATTCACTGAGTGCCTATTATATGCAAGGCACTTTGCTAGGTTCTGTAGGATATATAAAGATTCCTTACTCCATGTTGGGGCCACCTTTTTTAAACCCTGGGCCCAGTAAAATGGAATTAGATCGTCTCATAGTATTTGGTTCAGGTCTACAAGTATTAATTGAGCCAACTATGGACCGGGCATGGGAGAGGGTACAAGAGAAATTAGAGATATGATCCTGGACCTAAAAGAGCTTAATATCTGAAGAATCACACTTGAGATGAAGGACAAGCATCCCAGCAAGTGGAGTTGGAATGCCTGGGGGAGCTGCAGGAGAGACAGAGAAGACAGCTCTGTTGGCATATTGTCTTTCTTCCCACCAGCCTGTGCTGTGGGATCTGCTCCAGAGGGAAAAGAGTGTTTGGGCCCTGCAGATTCTAGTGCAGGTAACAGGTGGAGGGCACATGGGTGGGCTGGGTGACAGCCATGGCTGGAGGTCCCTGCCCCGTGAGGCCATACCCACCATGACCTCCTATTCGCAGGCGTACCTGCATATGCCCCCAGAAAACCTCCAGCAGCTGGTGCTTTCAGCAGAGAGGGAGGCTGCACAGGGCTTCCTGACACTCATGCTGCAGGGGAAGCTGCAGGTGAGCATAGAGAAAGGGGAGCAAGGGCACCTGGAGCCTAGTGTTCAGAGGGCTTGCCTTAGTGGGAGGAGGAACTCCAGAGAGGAAATGGCAGGGATACTGGGCATCTCCAGAGGCAGAATCCATTCCTGTGCCCCTACAGGTACCACCATCCGAGGAGCAGGCCCTGGGTCGCCTGACAGCCCTGCTGCTCCAGCGGTACCCGCGCCTCACCTCCCAGCTCTTCATTGATCTGTCACCACTCATCCCTTTCTTGGCTGTCTCTGACCTGATGCGCTTCCCACCATCCCTGTTAGCCAACGACAGTGTGTAAGGTTCTCGCACTACTCCTCCTACTCCTGTCACAGTCAGGCCAACCCCATCCACCTGGAGCAGCCCCTTCCGGAGCTCCTCTCTGTTTTTTTCTTTCATGCCAGACAGGTAATGTGCCAACATCCTAACAAGGTTTGAGAGAGGCACATCTCACGCCTGAGTGTGAAAACCCAGTCATCATGCTAATGAACTACAAAAGGATCAGAGAGCTCCTCTCTATTAAAACCAGGGAGAGGCCAGGCGCGGTGGCTCACGCCTGTAATCCCAGCGCTTTGGGAGCCCGAGGCAGGCGGATCACTAGGTCAGGAGTTGGAGACCAGCCTGGCCAATATGGTGAAACCCCGTCTCTATTAAACTACAAAAATTAGCCAGGCATGGTGGTGGGTGCCTGTAGTCCCAGTTACTCGGGAGGCTGAGGCAGGAGGATAGCTTGAACCTGGGAGGCAGAGGTTACAGTGAGCCAAGATCGTGCCACTGCACTCCAGCCTGGGTGACAGAGCGAGACTCCATCTTAAAAAAACAAAAAACAGAACCAAAAAAACCGGGGAGGGTCTCCTTCCTATCTAGACAGCAGGGCTACAGAGGGTCAGGGGAAAACAGTTTGGAGGAAGACAAAGGGTTAAGACCCATGACTCCTCACAGCCTGGCTGCCATCCGGGATTACAGCCCAGGAATGAGGCCTGAACAGAAGGAGGCTCTGGCAAAGCGACTGCTGGCCCCTGAACTGTTTGGGGAAGTGCCTGCCTGGCCCCAGGAGCTGCTGTGGGCAGTGCTGCCCCTGCTCCCCCACCTCCCTCTGGAGAACTTTCTGAAGCTCAGCCCTCACCAGGTATGAGAATCATCTTCTTTACTTGACTGGCCCATCTTCTGCTAGTGGGGACGAGAGTCAATGGCATGTCTCTCAGTGGCCCCTCCCTGCAAGAACCCTACAGTGACCCCCAGTGCGAGCTAACCTTCCCCATCTCAGATCCAGGCCCTGGAGGATAGCTGGCCAGCAGCAGGTCTGGGGCCAGGGCATGCCCGCCATGTGCTGCGCAGCCTGGTAAACCAGAGTGTCCAGGATGGTGAGGAGCAGGTACGCAGGTGAGTTGTGGGATCAGTAACCAAGGCAGGAGTGGAAGAAGTAGAGAGAGGAAGGTACAGCTGTCATGGTGGTTCGGTGTTCTAGGAAGGAAGGGGCAAGAGGGTAGGCAGTGGCCCCAGGCAGCGTAGAGTTCCAGGAGAGAGGTCTATAGATGGTGCCCCTGTGTAATGGTGTAGTGGTCAGAGTGCCCAGTGTATGTACCCACACTGTCTGCTGCCAGGCCTGCCTTAGTGTGAGTCTCAGGGACCACACAAAGGTCAGCTTCATGCCCTCCTCAGGCTTGGGCCCCTCGCCTGTTTCCTGAGCCCTGAGGAGCTGCAGAGCCTAGTGCCCCTGAGTGATCCGATGGGGCCGGTAGAACGGGGGCTGCTGGAATGTGCAGCCAACGGGACCCTCAGCCCAGAAGGACGGGTGAGCCCCTCAGCACAAACCTACAAGACTCTAGGCTTCCCCTGGGTCTGTGTGGATGGCTTTCCCGTTGTGTCAACTTGAGCACAGTGGTGCCAGCCCCCCATCCCACTTTTGCAACCTCCATTCCTTACTCCATGGCCATTCTTATCTGTTGCCACCTCTTCCTGGCCCTTCTCTATCTGGTCTGTGGCACCCCAAACATGCCCTTTGCCATTTTGAACCTAATCTACTCCAGTCCAATCCCTAGTTCCAAACCCTAGCCCAGGCCCTGGGAAATTCAGATGTGGGATTAGAGAGGAACTTCAAGGTTCATCTCTTTTCTCTCCAGTCCTAAACCTTCTTTGGTCACAGGTGGCATATGAACTTCTGGGTGTGTTGCGCTCATCTGGAGGAGCGGTGCTGAGCCCCCGGGAGCTGCGGGTCTGGGCCCCTCTCTTCCCTCAGCTGGGCCTCCGCTTCCTGCAGGAGCTGTCAGAGCCCCAGCTTAGAGCCATGCTTCCTGTCCTGCAGGGAACTAGTGTTACACCTGCTCAGGTCTGCCTGTCTCACTCCCTGGCATGTACCCTCCATCCCCGCTTGAGCGCCAGTCAAGAGAATCCCATTCAGGGATAAAACCAGCCCCTCCTTTCCCTGGGTGAACAGTAGAGGTAAACTCTGTCTGCAGGAGGACGCCTTCATTCCCTTTCCTCAGATCAAGAAGGGACCTGAGTCACTGAGGATGGTTACTGGGGATGATTAAGAGGGAGCGGGAAGTTTTGGAGGGTTTGCCTTAGGAACCCACTTAGGACCTGGCTGCTGGGTCCTGAGAACTGTTGTTTTCGGTCCCATCCCAACTCAGGCTGTCCTGCTGCTTGGACGGCTCCTTCCTAGTCACGATGTGAGTAGCAGCAACTTCTCAGCCTCTCGCCAGAGGTCTCTATCCCCTTTTAACCTGGCTCCTGCATCTGCCCCTCCTCTCTCTCCGCTCCCCTCATACTTACTGCCTTGCTGCATTGTGATTGCTGTCTTCCCCACCACCCTTCCCTTCTTCTTCAGGCCTCTTGTCTCTCTTGCTCTTTAGCTATCCCTGGAGGAACTCTGCTCCTTGCACCTTCTGCTACCAGGCCTCAGCCCCCAGACACTCCAGGCCATCCCTAGGCGAGTCCTGGTCGGGGCTTGTTCCTGCCTGGCGCCTGAACTGTCACGCCTCTCAGCCTGCCAGACCGCAGCACTGCTGCAGACCTTTCGGGTATGAGAGTGACAAGGAGGATGAGATAATCAGGAATACCGGCTCTTTCTGGTTGGGAGGAAGGCATCTTCCCTGAGGCCAGGGAAGGCCTTTCATACCTCCCCACTTACACACACACACACACACACACACAACCAATTCTCATGCAGGTTAAAGATGGTGTGAAAAATATGGGTACAACAGGTGCTGGTCCAGCTGTGTGTATCCCTGGTCAGGTAAGTGTGAGATCTCCGAACTGAGCTCCTCTCCCCATTCTGGGGCAGTTTCATATGGCTGCTGCTGCCTCCCACACTACCCTGCAGTGGCCCTGAGAGTTCTGGTTAGCTCTGTGCCCATTAGCAGCCCTCTCCAGTGCCAGATGCAGGACAGCATGATCCACTCACATTGTCCTAGACTAATGTCAAAGCTGGAAGGGCCTGAATAATCTTCCAGGCCACCCACCCTGCTTTCAGATGAAAAGACCAAGGCTGAGAGAAGCTAAGGGACGTTGTTCTCCTGGTGCCTAACTAGCAGCAACACTTGACCACAGCAGCCTGCGGTGTGAGGCTTTTAGGCGTTTATCGCTACAGTGGCAAATGCCATTCCACTTCTGTCCTAGCTATGGTCCCTTTTCACCCCCATGGTTCCTTTTCTCTGAGTGCTAAGTCCAGACTCTCTCACCTATCACTACACTGCTATACCCATTGCCGCCAGCAGCCTATTCCCACCACCTGGCCAGACTGCCTGCTTCCTCTGCTCCCACTAAAGCTGCTACAACTGGATTCCTCGGCTCTTCTGGCAAATCAAAGACGCTACTGGGAGCTGCCCTGGTCTGAGCAGCAGGTAATTCTCCCCACTTAATTTCAGAACTTCCTGCCTCAGTGTAGTCTACATTCTTTACCTATCCCTCAGCCCTATTTGGCCAGCTTATCCCTAGTATCCTTTATTTGATTGATTGAGACAGAGTCTCACTCTGTTGCCCAGGCTGCAGTGCAGTGGCATGATCAGAGTTTGTTGTAACCTCAAACTCCTGAACTCAGGCAATCTTTCTGCCTCAGCCTCCTGAATAGCTAGGACTACAGGTGGTTACCACCATGCCTGGCTAATTTTTAAATTTTGTTTTTGTTTTTTGAGATAAAGTCTTGCTCTGTCGCCCAGGCTGGAGTACAGAGGCGCAATCTTGGCTCACTGCAACCTTCGTCTCCCAGGTTCAAGTGATTCTCCTGCCTCAGCCTCCCGAGTAGCTGGGACTACGGGTGCCCCCCACCATGCCCGGCTAATTTTTTTTTTTAGTAGAGATGGGGTTTCACCATATTGGTCAGGCTGGTCTCGAACTCCTGACCTTGTGATCTGCCTGCCTCTGCCTCCCGAAGTGCTGGGATTACAGGTGTGAGCCACCACGCCTGGCCAATTTTTAAAATTTTTATAGAGACAGACAATACAAAAATGTGGACACTATGTGGAGACACTATGTTGAGTACTATGCTGTCCAGATTGGTCTTGAACTCCTGGCCTCAAGCAATCCTCCTGCCTTGGCCTCCCAAAGTGCTGGGATTACAGGCCTGAGCCACTGCACCCAGCCCCCTAGTATCCCTTATAATGTGACTTGCTTTTCTATTTTTTTCTCCTTCCCTTTTCTTTCATTTCTTTCTCACTCTCTGAGAGAAGAGTGGGCATCTGGGAGAGTGGGAGGCTGGTGGGTCCCACAGAGTGAAGAGGCAGGACTGGGTCCAAGGCAGTCCTGCCTCTCCACTCTAGGGGGTATCCTTGGACAGTGTCTCTTCTGGGAAGTGGCTCATCTTTCTTTCTCTTGTAGGCACAGTTTCTCTGGAAGAAGATGCAAGTACCCACCAACCTGACCCTCAGGAATCTACAGTGAGTAACTTGTGTTGAGCAGTGGGCTGAATTCGACCAACATTTTTTTGAGTGCTTACTATGTGCCAGGCACCATGTGATATGGAATGGGGGATATAGGGATGAATGATGCATAGTCCCTGCCTCATGGACGTTCTCCTAGCTCCTCCCTTTGCCCTCCTGTCCTTCCACAGTGCCATGCCTATCCTGACTAGAGCCAAAGGACTCAGAAAACCTGGATTCAGGTTCCAGTCCTGTCACCTACTTGTGCTCTTGGGCAAGTCATTTAACCTCCCTGTGTCAGTTTTCCCTTCTTTAAGTGAGAATTACAATGGCAGCAGCCTCATAGGTAGTTATTGTGAAGATTAAATGAGGTAAGTCATGTAAGATATTTAACACAGTGCCTGGTCCATTGTAAAGTCCCAGCAGTCATTTGCTACTATTAGTTTACATCGGGGTGACTTCAGAGGCACTGGCCAAGCAAGAATAAATAGGAATAAGAAGGTATCACTTTACTTACACCCACAGTAAAAGAACAATGGGCTTCGGAATCTTTTTTTTTTTTTTCTTTTCTGAGACAGAGTCTTGCTCTGTTGCCCAGGCTGGAGTGCAGTGGCGCGATTTCGGCTCACTGCAACCTCTGCCTCCCAGGTTCAAGCGATTCTCCTGTCTCAGCCTCTGGAGTAGCTGGGATTACAGGCATGTGCCACCATACCCAGCTAATTTTTGTCTTTTTAGTAGAGATGGGGTTTCACCATTTTGGCCAGGCTGGTCTCAAACTCCTGACCTCAGGTGATCCACCCGCCTCAGCCTCCCAAGGGCTTCAGAATCTAAGACATGGCTCTAGTTTCAGTTTACCACATTTCTAGTAGAATGATGTTGGGAATGTCACCTGACCTCCGTAAATCCTTATTTTCTCTGATAAACAGCAGTGATGTTATGGGGAGCTGATGAGAATATCTACGTAAAAACATTTCTCAAACCATAAATTGCTGTGAATGAACATCTGTACTTGTGCTGAGAGTACTGATATCAAGGAGCAAACAGGCTGTTGTATGTGTTGAATGAGCATCTCCCCACTCACACACCCACAGGGCTCTGGGCACCCTGGCAGGAGGCATGTCCTGTGAGTTTCTGCAGCAGATCAACTCCATGGTAGACTTCCTTGAAGTGGTGCACATGATCTATCAACTGCCCACTAGAGTTCGAGGGAGCCTGGTGAGAGGGGGTGCCTGGACATTAGTGGGAGCAGGGAGGCTGGGACCCTAGGTATAGAACCCAGCTCCTATGTTCTGCTCTGGCCTCACCCTGCTTCCCTACAGAGGGCCTGTATCTGGGCAGAGCTAAAGCGGAGGATGACAATGCCAGAACCAGAATGGACAACTCTAGGGCCAGAACTGAATGGGCTGGATAGCAAGCTACTCCTGGACTTACCGTAAGTACTGCAGCTAGAGATATTGGCCCCTCAGAAAGCTCAATCTGGGGTGAAGATCTGCCCTTAGGGAATATCCTAGAGGAGGCGGTTTTTCTTTCCGGTAGTTCCCTGACATCATTTATAGCCCAAAGCAGAGGATTTTATTCAAAGTTGCTCTACGTATTGACTGGTTCCCAGAATATGCTCCAGCATGGGGCAGCTGAGGGTGGCAACACTGTATTGAAGCCTGCCAAGTAATCTTACAATAACCTAGTCCACATTAATGGAGATTGAGATAGAGTGTCTGAAGTGAGGGAGGCAATGCTCCAATTCTGCCCCAGAGGATTGTAGTTTGCTCAGGGCACTGTGTTCTTAGTGCGTTCAGAGGAGTAGATCGAGAGAAAAATATATGAAAAATGTGATAAGTGCCTTCAAATACCTGAGGGGCTATCAAGTAGAAATTAGATTGTCATATTTATGAGTGGCCCCATTGGGCAAGACTAAGAGTAGTTAACAGAGATCAGATTTTTAGATAGTATAAGAAAAACTAAGGTAGTGAGTTCCTGGTCCTTGGAGCTCTTCGAGTCTAGACCAGATGGCCCCATGGCAGGAATGTTGTAGAGGACGTTCATATACAGGTTGTGGGAAGAAAAGGCTATAGGAACCCAACGCTCCTCCCTACCCATAGAGAAATTTATTAGTATCTTACTCATATGCTGCTTTTCTTGTTTTACCCCTACCACCACCCAATTGCCATCTGCACTGTAAGTCAGAATAGGAAAATGCTGGTGTTACAGTCTTCCCGGGAAATATGGAGATGAAGGAGAGTAAAAGCAGTTGACTTCATTCTTACTTTTTTTTTTTTTTTGAGACAGAGTTTCGCTGTGTCACCAAGGCTGGAGTGCAGTGACGTGATCTCGGCTCACTGCAACCTCCATCTTCCAGGTTCAAGCAATTCTCCTGCCTCAGTCTCCCGAGTAGCTGGGACTGTAGGTGTGCACCACCACGCCAGGCTAATTTTTGTATTTGTTGTAGGGACGGGCTTTCACCATGTTGGCCAGGCTGGTCGTGAACTCCTGGCTTCGAGTGATCTGCCCACCTGGGCTTCCCAACATTCTTACATTGTTATAGGCCTTTCCACAGATTTTAGCTCTTGTATGACTTAGCCCAGTTCCAGAACTGGTAATGCTAGGTAGGGTACAGGTTATCACCTCTGATTTCTGGGCAAAAGGGATTTATTTATTTATTTCCTTATTTATATTTTTGAGACGGAGTCTCGCTCTGTCACCCAGGCTGCAGTGCAATGGTGCCATCTCGGCTCACTGCAACCTCCGCCTCCGGGGTTCAAGCAATTCTCCTGCCTCAGCCTCCTGAGTAGCTGGGATTACAGGCGCATGCTACCACACCTGGCTAATTTTTGCATTTTTAGTAGAGATGGGGTTTCATCATGTTGCTCAGGCTGGTCTTGAATTTCTGACCTCGTGATCTGCTTGCCTCGGCCTCCCAAAGTGCTGGGATTACAGGCATGAGCCACCGCATCAGGCCTGTTTTTACTTTTTTTAATGCCATTCAGATCTGTTTAAATATGTGGGTTCTGTGAGATGATTTAGAATCCAAAGGTTACAGATGAGGTGAAAGATCCTAGATCATGCATCAAAAAACTCGAGTTCCTCATTTGTGAAAGAAGGATAAGAGAAACACCTATTTTGTCTGGGTGCAGTGGCTCACACCTATAATCCCAGCATTTTGGGAGGCCAAGGTGGGTGGATCACTGAGGTCAGGGGTTCAAGACCAGACTGGCCAACATGGCAAAACACATCTCTACTAAAAATACAAAAGTTAGCTGGGCATGGTGGCGCGTGCCTGTAATTCCAGCTATTTGGGAGGCTGAGGCACGAGAATTGCTTGAACCTGGGAGGTGCAGGTTGCAGTGAGCTGAGATCACAGCACCACTGTGCTCTGGCCTGAGTGATGGAGTGAGGCCAGGTCTTGTTGTAGGATCAAAGGAGATAACACCTGAAAGAACTTTGTAAATTGTATAGCACGTACAAACAAGAAGGGACCTCTTCACAAGTAGAGGAAGGGTGGTCGTGTGGAAAAAAAACGGGAATTGGGAGTGAGAGACCTCAACATTTGATCTCTGTGAACCTCAGTTTTTTAATCTATAAAATGGGGAAATGTTAATGGTACTTAATATTTGGAGCTTTTGAGTCCATTAGATCAGGTAGGATTTTTTTTTTTTTTTTTTGGAAGACTAGAAATATGTTGCTCCCTTTTTCTCCCCCATTCAAGCTTGATGGTGGGAATTGGCCCTGGAGCTGCTTACTATCAGTTCCTGTCCAACTTCACTAAGTTTGGTCTGGGGTCACATCGTAGCTGGGGACTGTGTGGTTCTGTGGTCCCTTCTCGACTTGGCCCAGCTCCAACTGAATACTGTTGTTGTCAAATTGCTATAATAGGATCCAGTTGATGGACAGACTATCCAATGAATCCATTATGTTGGTGGTGGAGCTGGTACAAAGAGCTCCAGAGCAGCTGCTGGCACTGACCCCACTCCACCAGGCAGCCCTGGCAGAGAGGGCACTACAAAACCTGGTAAGAGTCCACCCTACCAGACTCAGATTTGCTGCCCTGGGCAATTCTTGCTCCTCAGACAATGCTCTCTGACTGTCCCCCAAGCCTATACTTCTTGCTTTCTTGCTGCCAAACAGGTTCCTGTGTGCAAGGACTGTCCCCTGTTTTGCCTCTGGCTTCTGTTCCTTGATAATATGCTTCATGTTACTTGTCCATACCTCTTGGAGTCCTAGAAATCTCTTGGAGTCCACCTCTCAGTCTTTCTGCCTGCTCCTATGTGGGCTCATTGCTTCAGAAAGTGAACAAAGGTAGTGAGCATCATAGGGTGCTGAGTTGGGAGCAGGAGGGCGGGAGGGTCAAGGGGCTTGGTGTCTTGATCAAGGTGTCTGGTATTCTGAGTCAGAAGTGCATTGTCCAAGTTCTGATGCTCTTCTTCAGGCTCCAAAGAAGACTCCAGTCTCAAGAGAAGTGCTGGAGACCTTAGGCCCTTTGGTTGGATTCCTGGGGATAGAGAGCACACGACAGATCCCCCTACAGATCCTTCTGTCCCATCTCAGTCAGCTGCAAGACTTCTGCCTAGGAGAGACATTTGCCACAGAGCTGGGATGGCTGCTATTGCAGGAGTCTGTTCTTGGGTATGGACCTTCGAGAACTTCAGATTCTAACTCATTCTATATGCAATCCCTCAACCACCATCATCAGTGGGCAGCCTGTTCCATATTCTTAAGGTCCCCTGGAGCCCTGTGTCTGAAATCCTAGCATGTCCTCTTTTCACCTTCCTTTTCCTCACAGTTCCCTTAGCTCCCCAGCCCCCGATTTTCTTCCTGTCCCCAGGAAACCAGAGTTGTGGAGCCAGGATGAAGTAGAGCAAGCTGGACGCCTAGTATTCACTCTGTCTACTGAGGCAATTTCCTTGATCCCCAGGGTGAGATGAAGGAAGAAGGGAAGGGAGTCAATGCATAGAGGGGACTGGTGAGCTGGTTATGGGTACCCGTGGCCAAAGAGGGCAAAGGATATGAAGCCTAGATCTAGGGGGAGACTGCAAAACAGAGACAGGACTTTGGACTTATAGCTATAGCAGCAGGCCCTGATCTGTCCAGATCTCTCCACTCTCCTTCTACCTTCTCATGCAGGAGGCCTTGGGTCCAGAGACCCTGGAGCGGCTTCTAGAAAAGCAGCAGAGCTGGGAGCAGAGCAGAGTTGGACAGCTGTGTAGGGGGCCACAGCTTGCTGCCAAGAAAGCAGCTCTGGTAGCAGGGGTGGTGCGACCAGCTGCTGAGGATCTTCCAGGTGAAACTACCCAAATACTTACATGTCCAGCAGTATGTACAGGGAGGATCAAACGGTCTGGTTTCTACATGTGCTCTTCTCTGGGACTGGGTTTTCTCATTTATAAAGCAAAGAGTTTAGAGGGATAATCTTTAAGTCTCTTCTAGTTCTAGAATTCTATAGCTCTGGGAGTGTGTAAACTATTAAGTTTTCTTTTAGCCCAGAACTTCCATTTTTCTGCTCTCTTGTGTCTGCTCTAGACTGAACTCTAGCTCGGCTAAGTGTGGAGCTCTCTGCTGGGGAGATCCCTAGAAGCTTTGAAGGAGACATTGTGAGGCTAGAGAACTGGGTTCAAATTCAGCTCTACCATTAAATCCTTGACCAACATCCTCAGTCTTCCATCTATAAAAGTCTTGGCATCTCCAATCACTTCTTGTTCTATTATCTTCTAAGCCCTATACATCTTACCCTGTAATACTCCTTTGATCCCTATTTCTCACAGTGCTCCATCCTCCAAAGGTTGGAAGAGTCATTCTATCTACAGATATCTCTCTGGGCATATTTTATTACTACACTGACTTCCTGGCCCTGCCTTCCCCCTTCAGAACCCGTGCCAAATTGTGCAGATATACGAGGGACATTCCCAGCAGCCTGGTCTGCAACCCAGATTGCAGAGATGGAGCTCTCAGACTTTGAGGACTGCCTGACACTATTTGCAGGAGACCCAGGACTTGGGCCTGAGGAACTGCGGGCAGCCATGGGCAAAGCAAAACAGGTTAGGGATGGAGAGGCAACTGGGGTTGGCCATGAGGAAGCTGTTGGGGTGTGATGTAGGACACGAAGAGAATGGAGAGTTGGATGAGAGGTGGGGGAAGCAGGAGATAGAAGAGTTAGAAGATTTGGGTCACAAGTAGGAGGTGAGGGGAGACAAATATTGATGAAAGAGAGTATAGTGAATAGAGGGACTAAAGCAGTGGTTACCAAATTTTAATGCGTATCACAATCATCAAGGGAACAGATTTTTTTTCTTTATCCTCTTTCTTTCTTAAAAAAATAATGGCATGCTTCGGCTGGGCGCAGTGGCTCACGCCTGTAATCCCAGAACTTTGGGAGGCCGAGGCGGGCAGATCACGAAGTCAGGAGATCAAGACCATCCTGTCTAACACCATGAAACACGGTCTCTACTAAAAATACAAAAAAGTTAGCCGGGTGTAGTGGTGCGCAACTGTTGTCCCAGCTACTTGGGAGGCTGAGGCAGGAGAATGGCGTGAACCTGGGAGGCGGAGCTTGCAGTGAGCTGAGGTCAAGCCAGTGCACTCCGTCCTGGGTGACAGAGCGAGACTCCATCTCAAAAAAAAAAAAAAAAAAAAAGGCATGCTTCATGAATTTGTGTGTTATCCTTGCGCAGGCACCATGCAAATCTCTGTATCATTCCAATTTTTTTGGGTATGTGCTGCTGAACTGAGCATGGGAACAGTGCCAGTACCAGATTACCATGCTTCACTGACTTAATAAAAACCTTTGGGGAGGCTTGGCGCAGTGATTCATGCCTGTAATCACAGCACTTTGGGAGGCGGAGGCAGGTGGATTGCTTGAGCCCAGGAGTCAGAGACCAGACTAGGCAACATGGTGAAACCCTATCTCTACTAAAAATAGAAAAAACATTAGCTGGGTGTGTCGGCGCATGCCTGTAATCCCAGCTACTCGGGAGGCTGGGGTAGGAGAATCCCCTGAGCGCAGGAGGTGGAGGGTGCAATAAACCAAGATTGTACCACTGCATTCCAGCATGGGTGTCAGAGCAAGACCCTGTCTCATAAATTAAAAAATAAGCCTCTGGGGGAAAGAGTCCAGACATCTGCATCGGCTTTTTTTTTTGTGTGTGAGACAGAGTCTCACTCTGTCACCCGGCATCCAGGCTGGAGTGCAGTGGTGTGATCTTGGCTCACTGCAACCTCTACATCCTGGGCTCAAATGATCCTCCTGCCTCAGCCTCTCAAGTAGCTGGGACTACAGGTGCACGCCACCACACCTCGCTAATTTTTGTATTTTTGGTAGAGATGAGGTTTGACTATGTTGCCCAGGATGGTCTTGAACTGGGCTCAAGCAATCCTCCCACCTCAGCCTCCCAAAGTGCTGGGATTGCAGCTGTGAGCCACTGTGCTGGGCCCCAGGCATCTGTGTTTTAATAAGCATCTCTGTGTCTGATGCACATAAAAATGTGGAACTCATGGACTAGAGTTAGTTTGCTCTTCTTTTCCACTGACCGTAATGTCTTTCAAAACACCTTAGTCAGAGGAACTGTAAGGCAATTGTCTCATTTTATGTGGAGGAAACTAAAGAAAAGGCAAGTGATTTACCTAGTTATACGGCTAAGGGCAGAGGCAAGACTTAAAACCCAGCAGTCTGACTCCCAATCCACTGCTTTTCCACTCACATTGTTCCTGTCTTTCTCCTAGTTGTGGGGTCCCCCCCGGGGATTTCGTCCAGAGCAGATCCTGCAGCTCGGTAGGCTCTTAATAGGTCTAGGAGATCGGGAACTACAGGAGCTGATCCTAGTGGACTGGGGAGTGCTGAGCACCCTGGGGCAGATAGATGGCTGGAGCTCCACTCAGGTAACACTTTTCCTCCTCCCTACTGCTTCCCAAACACCTATCCCACAGACCCAGCCCTATAGATCATCTAAAGCCCAAGGAATTTTTTCCTGTGACCCTACCTGGTCATTCTTTCTATCTTTTGTTAATAACCCCTACTAGTGACCTTCAGGACTCTGATTTACTCACTCTGAGGCCCTGGACACATAATACTGTCTCCTACTTCTTTTCCTGGAGGCTTCCTCTTTTTCTATCCTTTTCTGAGTCCTCAGCCTTCCCCATGACTCCTTAGGTCTTAATAGTAACAGAATATAACCCAGTAACACCTATCACTTCCCTGTCCGTTAATTCTCCATAACTTTTCTCCTTCCCCTCTGCTCCCAACCCCCACCCCAGCTCCGCATTGTGGTCTCCAGTTTCCTACGGCAGAGTGGTCGGCATGTGAGCCACCTGGACTTCATTCATCTGACAGCGCTGGGTTATACTCTCTGTGGACTGCGGCCAGAGGAGCTCCAGCACATCAGCAGTTGGGAGTTTAGGTCACTTGTGAAGGGGCTGAGGGTGGTGGTGCTGAGGTAAAGGTGGACTTACTGGGGAAAGAAGGATCATGAAGGTCTGGTCCCATGGAGGAAGGGAACTCATTTGAAGCCATCTCTTCCTTTGTCTCATGACCACAGGCCCTTTCGCTGAAGCCGAATTCTTCTTCCTTCCTTCCCACTGTTCTACAGCCAAGCAGCTCTCTTCCTGGGCACCCTGCATCTCCAGTGCTCTGAAGAACAACTGGAGGTTCTGGCCCACCTCCTTGTACTGCCTGGTGGGTTTGGCCCAATCAGTAACTGGGGGCCTGAGATCTTCACTGAAATTGGCACCATAGCAGGTGGGGAGCTGGGCCACTGCTGGTGCAAGTTGGTTTGGTTTCTATACCATGGGTGGACTGGATGGAAGACTGCCCTGCAATTCTTAAGGTGGGGGCCTGAAAGGGTGTTTAAATAAGGGGCTAGAGCCATATTGGGGGAGATCTATGATAGGGCACTTTGGGAGTAGTTAGAAAAGGTCTATAGTAGGGCACTTTGGGAGTAGAGAAGGTCTATAGGTTTGAAGAGAGGGAAAGTCAGTCTAAGACAATGTTTGGATGCCACTTGCTTCAACAGCTGGGATCCCAGACCTGGCTCTTTCAGCACTGCTGCGGCAACAGATCCAGGGTGTTACTCCTCTTGCCATTTCTGTCATCCCTCCTCCTAAATTTGCTGTAAGTATTAATGGACTGGGGTGACCACAGGAGAGCCAGGGCCCAATGGGGACTACATGCATGCACTGATTCCTACCCCTGCCCCCAGGTGGTGTTTAGTCCCACCCAACTATCTAGTCTCACCAGTGCTCAGGCTGTGGCTGTCACTCCTGAGCAAATGGCCTTTCTGAGTCCTGAGCAGCGACAAGCAGTTGCATGGGCCCAACACGAGGGGAAGGAGAGCCCAGAACAGCAAGGTGAGTTCCCAGCTGCACAACTTGATCTTCCATCTCCTGACCCAGAATCAAACCCCTAATTTGGTGCTGTCTGGCTCTTCGAGTGCACCCAGGGAGATCCCTGGAGTGAAGGAGTCTCCAGGCAGAGCGCTAATATCCAAGTGTCAATGGTCCTGGAGAGCAGAGGTGTGATATTACTCCCATTCCCTGTCTATTATAGGTCGAAGTACAGCCTGGGGCCTCCAGGACTGGTCACGACCTTCCTGGTCCCTGGTATTGACTATCAGCTTCCTTGGCCACCTGCTATGAGCCTGTCTCTACCATAGAAGGAGATTGTGGGGAGAGAAATCTTAAGTCATAATGAATAAAGTGCAAACAGAAGTGCATAATGAATAAAGTGCAAACAGACGTGATTATTTTCAGAAGCTGATGAGGAATATGGGTAAAATGTTAATGCTTTCCACCCACCTGAGAATCAGTGTTCCCGGGATGCCGTATCTGGAGCCTCTTTCCATCATAAACAATCCCACTGCCTCTTTTTATTTCCTGAAGGCTGCTCCCTCCTCACCCCACCATTAGAAATAACACAGACAGCTGCAGCATAGCAAGGATTCTTTACTAGGATGGAGGCAGGGGATGCGGGGGCAGGTCCAGAGCAAGTAGAATGGGCCATCATTAGAATGAGCAGAACTCCTGGGAATCTTGAGTCATCAGCTGGTGATGGGGAGTTAATGCTTGGTGTGGATGACAGGTGTGGGGATGCGGATATCCTGGCCTCTCTCCAGACGCCGTTCACAATCAATCAAATAGTTTACTCCATCAATGACCAGTTGCACCAGCTCCACCTGAAGGACACTAATCTTTGATCTCTGCTTCCTACAATCTGAGTTTTTCTTTAGCGCTGACTGACTTGCCTGCTCATTTCCAATTGCCTCCCCACTCAACCTGAATTTCATTTCAGATTATGTTCCCGGAGGCTCACTCACTGCCATATTTCAGCCCCCGCAGACCTGTACCTCTCCTCATCCTAATCCCTTAGGATCTCACCTCTGATTTGCCTAGTCGGTCCAAATTAGAAATATCAAAGACACCGCCTGTGGCAGCAGTGTCCACTCCTCCAGTACCACGCTTTTGGAGTCTTAGGTTCTCCAGGATCTTTGGGAAGCGGCTATCCTAGAGAGGAGATAGGGATTGGGAGCAGGGCCAATAGAGGCAGAGACTAGTCCCACCTGAAAGAGCCCTGAACCTGCCCAGAGCTCTGTCTCCTGACCTTTTTTTTTCTTTTTTCTCTTTTTTTTTTTTTTTTTTTTAGACAGGGTCTCTCTCTGTCACCCAGGCTGGAGTGATCACAGCTCACTGAAGCCTCGACTTCCCAGGCTTAAGTGATCCTCTCACCTCAGCCTCCACTACACCCAGCTAACTTTTGTATTTGTAGTAGAGATGGGGTTTCGCCAGGTTGCCCAGGCTGGTCTTGAACTCCTGGGCTCAAGTAATCTGCCTGCCTTGGCCTCCCAAGTGTTGGGATTAGAGGCATGAGCCACTGTGCCTGGCCTGTCCCCTGACCCTTTAGCCACAACATGTTTGGCTCCTTTCCAAAGGGTCCACTCCCTCCCCATCCACAACCCACCCTTCCTTACTCACACCCCTCTGTAACCCCACAACTCCGTTACTTTGCTTAGCAGGGGCAGTTTGATGTGCACTCCTGCCCGAAGTCCAGTGCCCAGGTTAGATGGACAGGTCAAGATGTATCCCAAACGCTCATTCCACATGAACTCCCAGCCACGTTCTTGGATAAGTCTCTCCACCTGAGTCCACAAAGGTTTTGTTAATGAAAAATCAGGGATATTTCATTAACCCTGGACCCTCCCTTAGCTAGACCCACAAGAACACTAGAAATATGTCTAGAACAGAAACTTGGCTGTGAATGAATGACACTGGTCTTTTTTTTAAGAAAATGGTTTGTTATTGTTTTCATGCATGCGTGATGCAAAATTATGATGTGCATAATAATGAGATTGTGAAAAAATATCTTATGTGGAAGAAGAAAACTGGAAGGAGTGGTGTATTAAGGATGATCTAGGGAAATGAACAGAGGTGGTAAACGGAACTGAGAGAGGACTGATTATTCAATGAGTTCTGCATGCATCGATTATCTTTGCTTTGCTAATGAGCCTAGAGCTTGGAAGGGTCCTTTCAGACAGAAGATGAAGGTGTAAGCTTTGCCAGGAAGGGTGAGATAATGTTCTGTTAGCCGTGAACGGAGCACCTGTGTGAATGCAGAGAAAGATGAAAACAGAGCAGGAAAGCCAGATTCATAGGAATAGGGGACAGGGGGAAGGCATTTTGCTTCCATTAACCATGTAGTCATGAAGATGACTATTAGAGTTCAAGAGACAAGGGATCTACCACAGTGATGGTCACAAAGACCACTACCCAACATGAGTAAAGGGATCCTGTTTGTAGTTCAGAAAGAACCATGGCATAGGGGATATCTTACATGCTGAACATGGGGGAAACCCTTCCATCTAGAATAATAATGCAGCTGACACTTTAACACTTATTAAGCACTTACTGTGGACCAAGTACTTTACCTGTATTTCATTTAATCCCCACAACAACCTAAAATGTAGAAAATCTCATTATCCCAATTTTACAGACGAGGAAACTGAGGCATATCGTTTAAAGGTACTTCCCTACCCACTCATAGTGATAATACGTATCTATTACTTGCCAAAAATAGTAGAAACTTCTCAGAATCTAAAAGAAGAGCTCTTTTTCTTTGCAAACCTAAAATAGAACTGTATATTTGAGAACATACAGTAAGAATTGAATTGAGTTTATGGGGATTTCTAATGTAGACTTGAATATGGAGACCCAATCCGTGTAGGATTGATGATTCAGTTCAACCTCTCATCTAGAGCCACATATTCTAGAACTCGAACCATTCTATCCTCCACCTTCCCAGTCTCCCTCCGAACTCTCAACTTAAAGCCTAGACCCGATACTTTAACAAGAATGATAGAATCCAGAGTCAAGGCCTACCTTGGCTCAGAACTGGGTGGTTATATTAGAGTCATGAACACAGCAACCTCTCCGCGCCAACATCAATCTAAGCTCGAATGTTTTCCTTATCTACACACCTCACCATCCCACTGCACACATCCCAGGCTCTGACATGCCGTCTCGGTTATTCCTTCTTTGCATTCTCTTGTCAACTGCCTTACTCACTTCCTAAGATTCCTGACACTCTTTCTTTTCCTAATCTTAGTGTGACCACATGTCCTGGTTTTCTCAGTATGGTCCCAGCTGGTTTATACCTTTAGTCCTAGAGTGAGTCCTAGATAGTCCTTTTTACTATCAGACATGTCCTGGGTTGGTTGATAAATTACATAATCTATTTATGCTACTCTTCGGTTTTCCTTATGTCCTCCCACCTAGCTCCCCTACACAATCTTCTCCAACCTCTTTGAGGCCTCGGCAGAATCTTTCAAACACTCTCTTCATGTTGCCACCCTTCTCCATGGAGATCACCCGTGTATGATCCTCCTCATTCACCCAGATCAGGAAGCTCTTCTCATTGTTGTGCCTGAGGGCCGGAGAGGGACAGTGATCAAGAGGCAAGGCAAGAATTGAGAGAGATGGAGGGAAAAAAGGCATTTATGTGGCCATGAAGACAAAAGAGATAAGGAGCAGCTTCATACCAAATTCCACGAGCATCTGGCCAGTCTCGAGCCATTCCTGCTGCAGTCAGCAATGGGGACACAGGCTTATCAAACAGAAAGTGGTCCTGGGAAGAGTAACGGGACTTGGGTTAAGAATCTTCATGGTGGCCCCTGGGCTTCTCAGAGCCCATGTCTCATCTGGCCCAGCCTTCCCCATCTGCTCCCACCAACCAGCGCCCTCTTAAGGCCCTCACATCAATAAGCTGCTGCTGTTCAGCCTCTGTCATCTCACTGAGCCTATAGTAACGTCCAGCCAGGTCACCCTTCAGGCCACTCAGTGCATCCACCACAACACGTTCCACCTCTCGTCGCTCTGCTCGAGTGCAAGCTGGAGGCAGACTGAGTCCTCGGATGCTTCGGCCAGTTCTGACTCTAGAGGACAATACATACCTCTCATCAAAGTAGCCAGAACGGATCTGGGAGATAAGGGAAATGAATATAAGTCACAGAAACACGGTGGGAACTGAGGGCCCCTGGGAAAGGAGAGACCTTCCTTAGGCATTAGAGGACTCTTTGTGCATTCTTCCTGCATGCATTGGAAGAAGAGGCCCTTTGGGAAAGCACTCGAATTGAAGGGGGCATTGCAGACCCTTCCCCAAACCACCCACCCTGGGCCATGGTCATTCTTATCTATCCTTCCATCTCCATATATGCTGCCCCTTAAGATATGATTCTTTCCTTACATTAAGATTAAAAGCTCAGCAGTATAATGACCATGAGTCAGGAAATAAGGTGAAGGGGTTGGAGATACAGAGTGTTGTACACAGGCAATGCAAATCAGAAGTGGAATATTTGAACTCACTTTACTGGCATCCAGATCCGTGGTGTGCTTCATTGTCCGGGGGTCATATCCATTGTGTCGCTCTTGGATCACAGGGTCAAACAGGTCAGCAAATACCTAAGGGGAGTTAAGAGGGAGAGGTGGTTAAGGAGAGGGAATCCCTCCCCAGACTTCAATTGTGCATTGATTTCACTGGGTCCGAAAACTTAAGTATGGGGGGCTCAGAGTCTTGGGGGAAAGTGAGAGGTCTTTAGGGGAAAGGAGCTGGGATTACTGGGAAGATGAGTTGGATCATCAGGGAGACTCTGGGGACCCCCTACCTCATAGGTCTCCTCATCTCCAGCCACCATGCCCACAGTCTTGATGAAGGGGTGGCCAGGGTTGTCCACGCCAGTCTGGATACACTGATCTAGCGTCCAACCAGTGGGTGTGGTCTTGTCGCAGAGCCGTGCATAGACTGCTGGGGTCAGGTGACTGGCCATGCAGTTGTTGTGCTTTCGGAGGTCTGGGTACTCAGCGCTGGGGAGGGGGTACCCAGTAACCATGGAGGGAGGGCACAGACGCCTAGACCTAGTGCAGTTACCTGGGAGCTGTCCAGTTGGCCATGTCTGGCTTTGCTCCGTGGGAGGAGGGGGAATTAGAAAGAGGCTAAACCTTGGTAATCTCTTTAGGGACTTTCAGAGTCTATGCTTTCCTAATAGTTCTAGTTGCCTCTGGCTGGCCAGCTCAGTTTCTTCAGGTCTGCTCAGTTCTTTCCTCCCATGACACAACACTAGGGATGGAGGAGGGGAAAAGCCTAAGGAGAGGAATTGAGGAAATGAGGGAAGGAGATGGAGGGGAGCGAAAAGGATAGTTCCTGGATTTACAATTAGGGATTTGGGCAGCGAGTGCAGCTGGAACTCGTAGGGCCAGAGCGGCCAGAGCTGGCCTTGGCAGGTCCCCAGGAATGTTCTTGCTTTACGGTTTTGGCCCCCACTCCCACCCCACTGAGGTCTGCAGACTGCATAGCCCTCCAGCTCCAGGGCCTTCGTGATTATAGCCCTTCTCTGTTGCCAGGATTCTCATTTCTACCCGCACCTTCGTCCCCGTCACCACCTGCCCCCGTCTCCTCCCGCGCCTCAGGCGCTGTTACCTCGGGGGATACAGCCTCCGTCGTTCACTGGCCGCTCGTACAGGTTCCGGTCGGAGCAGAAACCCAGCGGCTAGAGACCCCGCTCCGGCCAAAGCCAGGAGCCTGAGTCCCGGGCGGGCGGACAGCAGACGGGAGAAGGGACCAGCCATGGCTTGAGGTCTGGCTACGGGATCCTGGAGTAGGCGCTGGCCCAAGATAAGATCCGGAACAGGGAGGGAGGATGCAACCGGATGGACTGAGGGCCGGAGCTAGGTCCGAGGCTGCAGCCGAAATGGGGGTCGGATTGAAGGCTGGAGCCGGAATGGGAGCCGGTGCCAACCAGACTGCAAGAGAGGCGCAATGAGCTAGTGGCAGGCGGGCGGGCGGAGGAGAGGGAGGCCCCAGCCGCAGTCTCCGGGGAGGAGGCTCCCCCAGGCCCCGCCTTCCCGCCTGCCACCGCGCTAGGTGCGCGGGGGCAGGGGTGGGCAGCACCCGCCAGGTAATTAGCGGGACCTGAGACTCGCGCGTCTAAAGCCGGGGATGTAGCCCCCACCCGCCCCCGGGATGTGGCCGCCCAGATTTCAGCACCAAGTGGAGGACAGCACCCACGTGGACTAGCTAAACCCCAACACCTTTCCCCCAAACCCCTCGGTTTAAGCCGAAACTCGATCCGTCTACCCTGTGGGTGTGCAAGGGTGACATTGCCCAACCTTTCCTCTGCTTTCGGCCTGCCCCAGTCACCTCTTCCGTCTCCCGGGGGCAGCCGCGGGGAAACCGCGGAATAAGCACAGATACCGGAGGAGGATATGGAGAAAGCACAGGGTTAGAGGCAGGCACTGGGAAAGACACCCATTGGCTCAAGGTCACCTTTTCCTTAGAACCAGGAAGAGGAGCAAGGTGCTTCCTTGCCACCTCTGTGCACGCCTTACAAGGTTGAGAAAGGACTCCCTGGGAGGAACCAGGGAAAGATTAATTCTTATGCCATCTGTGCTGTGTCCTGCACCTCCACTCTGCACCCAAGTCTGAAGCCCTGTTATTTCCTGCCTCTACTTCTCATGATCCCCCACTTTTTGTTTTCCTTTTGTCTCTCCCACTTTCCTCCCCGTCCCCTACCTCACCTTTGATCTTTTACTTCTCTGGGTCTTTTCCAGGCTCAGATGTGTTTGCTGCTCACCGGATGCCCTCTGCGTTTTCTCGGCAAGCTTGCCCACCTGTTGGTGGTGCTGGATGTGGGGCTGGGGTTGGGCAGGGAATCGTTAGTTTCCTCTTCCTCCTCTCCCTTGGCTTCTCTCTCCGTAGTTCCTAGTTCCTGTGCTGGAGAAGAAGGTAAAGTGAGGTGAAGGGTGTGGTGAGATGACTGGGTGTGGGACTGGAACAGGCAGGCACAGGTCTCCAGACACCACATGTGTTTCCTCTCTTGGCTCCCTAATGCTGTTTAATCTAGAGAGTAAAGGCGAGTGGCGTACAAGGGCATGAGGTCGTCAGGGAATCTCTGCCTTCCTCGTGGTCCCCTCTCCTGCTCTCTCTCCTCGTAAAACGCATATTCAGATTTGAGAGGGCTTTGTTTCCCAGCTCCAGGTATGACTTGACCTTTGTCCTGGTAGCAAGGAGAATGAATGCTAGAGTTGAAATAGAGATGAGGGGCTTCAGCGTGGAGGGTCAGTTAAGTTGGAGTAGCACGGTGGCATTAGTCCCTTCCCTCTGCTATCCTGGTGTACCCACAAGACAGATACTTGGAAATCTTAACAGAGAGTATTTGGGAAAGAGAATTCCCTTTACATCGAGAATTCCCCCATACTACTATCATTCCCTTCATTCTCCTTAAGCCTTCCTTGTATCCTTTTATTCTACTTTCTTCATTTGTGGGTATTCTTAGAAGTGTCCACCTCTCTCTTGTGTCCATCCCTTCTTCTCCTGGTAAGACATCAATTATTGGAGAACAGAGTTATGCAGCTGCAGTGTGGAAAATGTTACCTGTGTTGTGGGGCCTCTTTACCTAGGTTAAAAAGTAGCCTTGAGTAAATAAATATAATTTCTTAGAATAGCATGTATTTATCCAGATAAATAGGGAGATAATCTTCCACAGCAGTAGGGTTGCTGTTTGATTGAGAGGGTGTTACTAACATTAAGGAATACGAAGTGGGAAGAGATTATTACAGAAGGAGAAATAAGACAGCCAGAGGAGTAGAGGAATTACCCAAGTTTAGAGAGTAGCTTCCCAAATGTGAACAACAATTCCACTGCGAAAACACATGTACTTGTGCGCTTTTCTTATCCCTCATGTGCCTTTGACTGGCACATAATATATTAATGCTCATTTAAAAAATTATTTTACAGCATATGGAAGTAATCAGTATATGGTATTGATATATGGTATTTCATTTATTTAATAAGAATTATTGTTGTCAATAGTATTTAATATTTTTAAAGCACTTTACAATTACAAGGAACTTTTATATGTATTATTTCATTGAGTTGAATTGGATTGTTCCAATGATTACTAGGGACAGAGTCTACATTTTCATGGGGATAGTAAGGGATGGAAGATGCTGTAATAGCTAGTTTGAAAGGCTAGAGTTGTGGAGGGGGTAGGAGCCTGAACATGAACTAGGGAGGCATCTATTCCTCTTAGAATAATCTATTCAAGCCCTTAGAATCATTTCTATGTCCATTCAGGAGTCTTTGTAGGGTCAGTACAATGAGGCACGACTGGAAAAGTGGCAAGACCCCTAATATTGCAGAGAAGAAAGAGTGAATAACTGTCTTGACCAGGGAAACCCGAGTGAAGATGTGAGGATGATAAGAGCATAACATATACAATACAAAATGCTTTCATCTTATCAGTACCCTTTAAGTGACGTGTTTTGTTGTTGTTGTTGTTTGAGACAGGGTCTTGCTCTGTCACCAAGGTTGGAATGTAGTGAGGTGATCTTGGCTCACTGCAAACTCCATCTTCCAGGTTCAAGTGATCCTCCCACCTCAGCCTCATAAGTAGCTGGGAGCACAGGCATATGCCACCACACCTGGGTAGCTTTTGTATTTCTTGTAGAGACAGGGTTTCATCATGTTGACCAGGCTGGTCTTGAACTCCTTGCACTCCAGCAATCTGCCCGCCTCAGCCTCCCAACGTACTGGGATTGTAGGCGTGAGCCACTACAGTCGGCCTTAATTAGGTTTTTTTTTTTTTTTTTTTTTTTTTGAGACAGAGTCTGGCTTTCTCGCCCGGCTGGGGTGCAGTGGCGCCATTTCGGCTCACTGCAATCTCCACCTCCCAGGTTCAAGCAATTCTCCTGCCTCAGCCTCCCAAGTAGCTGGGATTACAGGTGCGCACCACCCCCCTGGGCTAATTTCTGTATATTCAGTAGAGACGGGGTTTCACCATGTTGGCCAGGATGGTCTCGACCTCCTGACCTAGTGATCCACCTGACTTGGCCTCCGAAAGTGCTGGGATTACAGGCGTGAGCCATCGAGCCCTGCCCTAGGTTTTAAATCCCATTTTTATGGATGAGAAAAATAAAGGCTCAGAGAAGTTAAGTGAGTCGCTCAAGGCTTCACAGCTATTACAGGTAAGGCCAGGATTCAAATCCAGCTTTGTCTGGAGCATAGAAGCAGGCTGTGAACATAGGAATCAATTTGTCTAGAGTTCCAGTTCCATCCATTTTCTTGCCTCCTCTGTAAATGTCTCTCTGTTCCTTCCCTCAACTTTCTTACCTGCTTCTCTCCTTGTCTCTTTTTTGTCTTTAGTCTCCCTATCACCCCTCTTTACATCTGTTAATATTTTCAACGTTTATTTATTGGATCTGTACATGTATGAGACCCTGTTTTGTCTCATAAGACAAACGGAAGACCTGGTTTTGCTCTGAAGGAACAGCAATGGCGCAAACTCTACCTCTTCCTCTTTCTCAGCATCAGGCTTCCCACCCACCCTGTCGTCCCATGGAAACGTCTCTGTCTAGACCACGCATCTGGACTTTGGCGACGCAGTAAGAAATCAAAGGAAGGGAGCATCAAGTTGCATTCCCTCCCAGAGCCACTAGGGGTCAGGCTCCTCCGCGCAGAAGCGCCGGCCAACGCAGCCTGACTCTGTTACCGGTGCGCGCCCTTCGCTGATTGGTGGTACCGCAAAGAAGTCGCGCTTTGATTGGGCCGCTGTCAGGTGTCGCTGCCGGCAGGTTCGGCTGCGCGAGCGGAGGGAGGCGGGTGAGTGAAGGCTGGGGGCGGTGGGGAGTGGCTGGGGCTGGGGGCGGTATCGGAGGGGTGGGCGCGGTAGAGTGGGCTTGGTGGGTTCCCAGGGCTGGGGTTCGTTCCGGGTGGGCTCCGCTTTGGGAAGAGGCCCAGCGGAGGGGCCTTAGTGTCAGCGTAGGGAGAGTGAGGCAGCGAAGGCGGGGGCGGGCAAAGGCTAGTGGAGTCGGGATGCGAGGGCGGTATTCGTGACTCGGAGCTGTGCGAGGAGAGTACCGAGGAGGGGGTCGGCGGGAGAGGAGATAGATAGGTATGTGGGGGTCTGCGTGAGGAAGAGGGGGTCCTGTGGGAGGATGGAGGAAAGGAGTCGTACAGGGGAGAGGATCAAGGTGGAAGGGATCTGCGCTAGGAGGGGTGGGGCTGGAGTCCAGGGGGAAGGGGACAGCTTGAGGAATGGGTTGCGGCGGAGAGAAGACAGCCTGGAGAGAGGGGTGGTGTGAGGAAAGAATGGACGGCAGGCCGTCATTGTGGGGGGTCACTGAGGGGTCAATATAAAGATGTTACCAAGTATGGTGACTCGTACGAGGGGGTGAAGGAGTTTAATACTGGGGAATCAGTGAGTGCGAGGATTAGTTGGATTAATGGAATTAGTTGACCAATGATTCGGGGCGGGATGGGGAGGCTGCAGTCAGTATTGGGGCAAGAGTCGTAGCAAGTTGGGGAAAGAAGGCGGAACGAAGCAGCTGATACTGAGAAGAGGGAGAGGAGCACAGTTGATCAGAATCGAAATGAGGAGTGTGTCTGAAGAATTAAAAATTGCATTAAGAAGGAAGTGAGGCGTCCAGTGTTCAAGGTGGGCAGAAAATAGTGTTGGGGGCCTGAGGAGTTCTTCTGTGTTGGAAATATTCCTGCCTGGAAATTGTATTGGTATTTCCTCTTCACTACCGATGGAGTCCACCATCAAGTGCATAGTGATTTAGGAAATTAGATGACTATGCAAGGAGCCCTAAATTCTAAGGGAAAAAGAAGTTACACCATTTACCCTCCCTTCTACCCCTTCTCCAGATCTGATTTAACATAGATGTTCCTGAGAAGATTGCCTCCCTGCCCCTCCCTCGTTACCTTACTCATCTATCTCCTTGCTTCTTTCCTTCCATTCACATTGATTCCTGTCAGAGTAAGACTGCCCTTTAGCCCAGTGTGGAGTGTGAAGTTTTCTTTTCTTTCACAACAAAGTTTGGGTGAGAGGCGGATGGGTAGAAGAGCATGGAAAACAGGGAAGCGGCTCTGGGAACACCACATTAAAGCTCAGCTTCTCCCAGAGGTGCATCTAAATAAATCCTGGCTTATTTCATAGTTATTTCTGTCAGGCTTCTATTTTTGCTTTGTTAACTGGGAATTTAGACCTTTCGTCTCTCTTCAGCCGCATATTTGTAAACAGTCTCTTCCCTATTCTATTACTTACCATGCCCCGTTATGCAGTTGCAGTAGAATTTCAAGAACCTGAGTGTACATTCAGTAGAAAACGAGGAAGGACTCAATGGAAGAAGGGCAAAGGGTTAGGAATCTTAGACTTGAGAGAAAGTCCCTGCTTCAGAGCGAGGATAAAGAATGCAACAAAATTCTACTTGCTCAGACTATACAGGGACCTTGGGATTGTCCCAAGTCAGGGAAATTGGGTCAGGTCACTGAAAAGGAATTTTAAAAAATAGCGTTTTTATCAGGGGAAGAGTGTGTGTATGAGACCTGCAGTGCACTACTAGAAATATTAAGTCTAAGGAGAATGTCGCACTCCCGTGGCAGTTGAGAAGTAAAGACAGCAGATGATGAAAACTGGAAAGGTTGGGAGGTCGAGGTATATATAAAAGTCCGCTAGAACTTTCTTTCTTTTTATTTTTTTTTTGAGACAGGATTTTCACTCTTGTCACCCAGGCTGGAGTGCAGTGGCGAGATCTCAGCTCACTGCAACCTCCACCTCCTGGGTTCAAGCGATTCTCCAGCCTCAGCCTCCTGAGTATCTGGGATTACAGGCGTGCACCAACCCACCCGGCTAATTTTTTGTATTTTTAGTAGGGGCGGGGTTTCGCCATGTTGGCCAGGCTGTTCTTGAACTCCTGACCTCAAGTGATCTGCCTGCCTTGGCCTCCCAAAGTGCTGAGATTACAGGTGTGAGCCACCGTGCCCGGTGGTCAGCTAGAACTTTCTAGTCAAAATTGCAAACCCCAGTTTTAATGAAAGAGTTTAAAATAAAGATAGAGAAAATAATTATTCAAGACTATTTTCAAAATCTATGAGACTATGTATATAAGATATTATTTCTGTAAGACAAGTTCATTTACTTAAGGAGTTTGTGGCTTTCACTAGAGTCATTGGTCAGTCTTTCTGAGAACTTTTGGAGACCACGGAAAATTGCTGATGTGTGACTCAATTTTTATTTTTGGAAAATAATAACAGGTATTCATATCCTTACAGTTCATAGAAACAAATGTTAACCTTTTGTGTATTTGCTTCAGATCTTTTTTACAATTGAAATAAACACTGTAGATAAGGTTGTGGAGTACCATTTGAATCCTCAGTTCCATTCTCCCTTCTTCTCATAGGTAACCACTATCAGGAATTTGATGTCTTTCTTTCCAGTCCCTGTTTTTATACTTTTACTAATTATATATGCAGTCGTAAACCATATGTAACATTTGTATTTATACAATAGCATTGTACTGCAGGTATATTTCTGCAGTTTGTATTTGGAAACTGTCCATTTATTACATATAGCTTTTATTTTTACATTGCTATTAGTCTATCATTTCTATATATGACATTATATTTATTGATTCTACGTGTAACCTCTGAACTGTTTTCAGTTTTTCTCATTACCAACAGAGAGATGAAGAAGATTAAGAAGTTCTTCACAAAAGTCTTCTTATGTAGGAGAATTTCTCTGCAGCAGGGTTTCTCCACCTCAGCACTACTGAGATTTAAGGCTGGATAATTCTTGGTTGTGAGGAGATATCTTATGCATTTTAGAATGTTTAGCAGTATCCCTGGCCTCTACTCACTAGATGCCAATAGTACCTTTCCAATTGTGACAACCAAAAATGTCTCCTGCCAAACATCCCCTGTGCAGCAAAATCACAGCTGGTTGAGAACAACTACATTACTTGTGTGTACACAGAAGTGGAACTGCTGGTTCAAGTTAAAGTCTTAAGATATTCTTACTGGTACAGTTATAGCCGGGATTTTTTTTTTTTTTTTCACTGTGGCTCCTGGTGTGAGGGACCTTGGCCTAGACTAGCACTGGTTCTATAGTACCAGGGGACACTAGAGAGAACATTGAGATTTCAGTTTGAGAATGGGTTGGAGACTGCTGTATGGATGCCTGTATTCTCAACCTCCCACCCACACTAGACCTCTTTCCCTGAACAGATTTTCTGAACTTGGGCATTTGTCTTCTATTATTATTATTATTATTACTATTATAATTATCATTATTTGAGGCAGGGTCTTGCTCTCACCCAGGCTGGAGTGCAGTGGCACGATCACAGCTCACTGCAGCCTTGACCTCTTGGGCTTAAACAATCCTTCCGCCTCAGTCTATTGAGTAGCTGGGACCACAGGCGTGTACCACTCACTATGCCTGGCTAATTTTTAAAAACTTTTTGGCCAGGTATGGTGGTTCACGCCTGTAATCCCAGCACTTTGGGAGGCCGAGGCAGGCGGATCATGAGGTCAGGAGTTGGAGACCAGCCTGGTCAGCATGGTGAACCCTCGTCTCTACTAAAAAAAAAAATACAAAAAATTGGCCGGGCATGATGGGGTGTGCCTGTGGTCCCAGCTACTTGGGAGGCTGAGGCAGAATTGCTTGAACCCGAGAGGGGGAGGTTGCAGTGAGCTGAGGTCATGCCACTGCACTCCGGCCTGGGCGACAGAGCGAGACTCCGTCTCAAGAAAAAAAAAAAAAAAAATTTTTTTTCTTTTGAAACAGAGTATTTTTTTTTTTTTTTTTTTGAGATGGAGTCTCACTCCTTCTCCCAGGCTGGAGTGTAGTGGCGCAATCTCCTCTCACTGCAAGCTCCGCCTCCCGGGTTCACGCCATTCTCCTGCCTCAGCCTCCCGAGTAGCTGGGACTGCAGGAGCCGGCCACCATGCCCGGCTAGTTTTTTTTTTTTGTATTTTTAGTAGAGACGGGGGTTTCACCATGTTAGCCAGGATAGTCTCGATCTCCTGACCTCCTGATCCACCTGCCTCAGCCTCCCAAAGTGCTGGGATTACAGGCGTGAACCACCGTGCCCGGCTGAAACGGTATTTTTGTGTCGCCCAGGCTGGAGTGCAGTGGTACAATCACGGCTCACTGCAGTCCCGACCTCTTGGGCTTATACAATTCTCCCAGCTTAGCCTCCCAAGTAGCTGGGACCACAGGCACGTGCCACCATGCAAGGCTAATTTAAGAAAAAGCTTTTCTAAAGGCCAGGTCTCCCTATATTGCCCAGGCTGGTCTCGAACTCTGAAGCTCAAGCAGACATCCTGGTTCAGCCCCTGAAAGTGCTGGGATTACAGGCATGAACCACTGCACCCAGCCTTAAAATTTTTTTGTAGAGATGAGGTCTTGCTATGTTGCCCTGGGTGGTCTCAAACCCCTAAGCCCAAGCGATCCTCTTGCCTCAGCCTCCCAAAATGCTGGAATTATAGGGATGAACCATGGCATCTGGCTGGGCAACTGTCTTTTAAGGTGGAGTAGATGAAGGAGAGAGCATGTGGGTTTTATTTTTTTTTAATTTTTGGTTCGAGAGAGGGTCTCACTCTGTCACCCATGCTGGAGTGCAATGGCGTGATCTCGGGTCACTGCAACGTCCGCATCCTGGGCTCAAATGATCCTCTTGCCTCAGCCTCCCAAGTAGCTGGGACTACAGGCATGCACCACCATGCCTGCCTAATTTTTGTATGTTTTTGTAGAAACTGGGTTTCGACATGTTGCCCTGGCTGGTCTCGAACTCCTGGACTCAAGTGATCCACCCTCCTCAGCCTCCCAAAGCACTGAGATTATAGGTGTAAGCCAGTGTGCCTGGCCTTAATGTTCTGATATAATGCTTAGAATGTAGGGTGCCCTCAATAAATATTTTTTGAGTTAATCTTTGGGAAGAATGAAGATGAGGTTTAAGGGGAAAGTCAGCTGAGCTCTCTCATTCCTCTGCCTTTGAATTAAATTACTGAATTCAACACTACTGTGAGGAGGTGGAAAAGGGCTAGGAACATTGTGAAGTGAGTCCAAAGTTTGAAATGTCACTCTAACCTTCTCTTCTGGTAGGACTCAACAGTAGCCTTCCTTGAGGACCTGCCTTTCCCATTTGCTGCCTGAAGTTAATGTTTCTTGCTGGCCAAATCAGGGACATGCCGGCATTGTAAGGGCTGATTATCTGATCCTCTTACTAATTTATTGGTTGGAGTGGGGTGAGCAGGGAGGAAAAGGGATACCTTGCTTTTCTTTTATGGCTCTTTTAGCATCTCAAGTCATAGCCCATATGCCTCCTTTCTTGTTGATCCTTCTTCCTATAGCTTTGTTTTGTTTCCCCTTATAGTTCCCTCTTATGCTTTTCATCTCCATCCCCATCCCCACCCACTGCCACGGGGCTTGGGTTCTGAGCTGATGGGGTACCCCCCTCTGCAGAGCGGGATGAGTGGGTGTTCCGGCAGGGATGTGGTCATTGACGGCCAGTGAGGGTGAGAGTACCACGGCCCACTTCTTCCTTGGAGCTGGAGATGAGGGGCTGGGCACCCGTGGAACAGGCATGAGGCCAGAAGAGAGTGACAACGAGCTCCTTGAGGATGAGGAGGATGAAGTGGTAAGAATGGGGAAAATGATGTAACTTGGGGTTGGAGCCTCTGTCCTAGAGAGTTAAGATTCTATTGGTTAGAGATACCTCTTTGTTCTTTCCAAATGCATAGACTCCCTGTCATAAACAGGCCCTATCCTGGTTTAGGGGAGGGGCGGTAGAGATTGGTTAGGTTGCCTCTCTTAGAAACCCCTGCTCTGGCCGGGCGTGGGTAATCCCAGCACTTGGGAGGCCAAGGCGGCCGGATCATTTGAGGTCAGGAGTTCGAAACCAGCCTGTCCAACATGGTGAAACCCTGTCTCTACTAAAAATACAAAAATTAGCTGGGTGTGGTGGTGGGCACTGTAATCCCAGCTACTCAGGAGGCCTAGGCAGGAGAATCGCTTGAGCCCAGGAGTTGGAGGTTGCAGTGAGCAGAAATCGTGCCACTGCACTCCAGCCTGGGCGACAGAGTGAGACTCCATCTCCAAGAAAAAAGAAACCCCTGCCCTTAGGATCTTCCTGTTGTCTCATGGTTGTTGGTTCTCTAGCTCTCCTGTTTGAGCACATATTTCCTACTGTGGAAAGGCCCCTATTCTGTAGGCAGTTGGAATCCCTAGCTGTGCCCCAACCTCAATCAAAGTTAGGGCGTACCCTTTGTCCCACAGGTCCAGAGTCCTGGCAAGAAACTCTGTGCCCTAAGAAGATAAGACAGTGTTCCCAGAAGAGGGTGATATTGGTGGGAAGTTCTTGAGTTTCTGACAGCACTTCCTCTCTGTAGCCTCCTGAACCTCAGATCATTGTTGGCATCTGTGCCATGACCAAGAAATCCAAGTCCAAGCCCATGACTCAAATCCTAGAGCGACTCTGCAGATTTGACTACCTGACTGTTATCATTCTGGGAGAAGATGTAATCCTTAATGAACCCGTGGAAAACTGGCCATCCTGCCACTGCCTCATCTCTTTCCACTCCAAAGGTTGGGGTCTGTGAAGGAAAATGGGAAGGAATGGTGGTGGGAATACTGGTTTGGGAAATGAGGTTCTTATTGTCTTATTTCCTTAGTAAAGAGCCATCAGCTACTGGTGACACACTAGAGAACGGTGCCAAGGAGTTTGCTTTCCCTACATATTGGAGGAGTTGCTAGGGGTTTAAAGCCTATAGTCTAACCTCAGGACAACTCTAAGTCTCTTACGATCTCTGACAGAATTGGGTCTCTGGAAGGACTGTAAAAATAATTTCTCTTTTACTTTTTCTTGATAAATATCCTAGACTTGGGGAGCTGGGCAGAAGAATAAGTGATGGGTTGAATAGGTAGAGGAGCTCAGTGGCAGCTAATAGCTTGAATATGTCTTTGTATCTCTCTTGCTCTTCTCGTTCTCTTTCTCTCCCTTCCTTTGGTCTCTTTATTTCCTGTCTCCATTCCAGGCTTTCCTCTGGACAAAGCTGTTGCTTACTCCAAGCTTCGAAACCCCTTTCTTATCAATGATCTGGCCATGCAGTATTACATCCAAGATAGGTATAACTTCCTGTTGACCAGTGAGATGGGTGGCTTTGGGATCATGCATGTTCAGGGAACCCACTCTGAGAGGAGCAGAGTCAAACCAACATGCCTAATTTTTGTACCATAATTTTGTGCCCTGGTGTCTTTTAATCCTGTGCAAATGAACACCCCAGCCTCTCCCCTTAGTTACTCCCACCTCTCCCAGCTATTTTATTTGGGGGTGACAGGAGGGAGGTGTACCGGATCCTGCAGGAAGAGGGTATTGATCTGCCTCGATATGCTGTGCTCAACCGTGATCCTGCCCGGCCTGAGGGTGAGTACCTGGCCTGGGGGAGGGTTAGTCCTGCCTTTCCTTGCTTTCTATGACTTAGCCACGTTTCCATCTTCTAGACATCTCCTATATACCACCTACCTATGTGGGGTTTTGGTTATTGGATTATGGGTGGGGTTAGAACCATGAGTCTTCAGACAGAGGCTTGGACCTGTTATATAGAGATTTTACCTCATCTATGACAAAGATATAGTCATAAAAATTTGAGGGTTATAGAGATGAAAACCTGGGGAAATGAGAATTAGTAATATTCCACAACCTTAGGCCATAGGAATGACCACACAACCACCTTTCAGAATGCAACCTGATAGAAGGTGAAGACCAAGTAGAGGTCAATGGAGCTGTCTTTCCCAAGCCCTTTGTGGAGAAGCCAGTGAGTGCAGAAGACCACAATGTTTACATCTACTACCCCAGCTCAGCTGGAGGAGGAAGCCAGCGTCTCTTTCGTAAGGTAGGGGTGATATTTGAGCATCTGGGGAGTCAGAGAGGTAAAAGGGCAAGGATGAGGTTGTGGGGAAGGAAGATGGAGAATTTGGGGACAGAATAGAGAGCTGAGGCAACATTGTTTTTTCTTCTTTTTTTCTCTTGAAGATTGGCAGCCGAAGCAGTGTTTACTCTCCTGAGAGCAGCGTCCGAAAGACGGGGTCGTACATCTATGAGGAGTTTATGCCAACAGATGGCACAGATGTCAAGGTTATGGTGGATATAGGGATTTAAGAGGTTACAAATGTGTGGGTGGGGATGGGGTACTTGGGAAGCAGGTGGAGGAAGTATATGGGGAGGAGATCCTAGAAAATAACATGATGTGAATGTGATTGGCCTTCAAATTCAGGTGAAGATAATGAGTGGAGGATACAGACATACACATTTTCACTATCAGAGCAAGGGCAAGGCTGACTTAGAAAAATGGTATAATGTTGGTAAATTATTTTTTAATAAGGACTACCTGACAGTAGTGGAGTCCCGAGGAGAAATTCATAATGATACTTCAGTAGGGCTCAGTAGGAAAAATGTTGGTCAGTCTCCTTAATGCTCAGGATTTGTTTGTTTTGTTTTTGTTGTTGTTTTACTCTGAAACTAGTCTACAGACCTAGTGCTCATATTGTCTTCTCATATACAGGGTGAGCTGTGGGCATACTCAGTGATGCTATGTACCTGCAGGTGTATACAGTGGGGCCAGATTATGCCCATGCTGAAGCTAGAAAATCTCCAGCTTTGGATGGGAAGGTTGAACGAGACAGTGAGGGGAAAGAGATTCGATATCCAGTCATGCTGACTGCCATGGAAAAGCTGGTGGCCAGGAAAGTCTGCGTAGCATTCAAGGTAGAGGAGGGCCCAGGGAGATTGTGAAATGAGGGAGAAAGGAAGGAACAGGGGTCCGGGAAAAGTAACTGTCTTGTTCTCATCTCTCTTCTTTTCCTTGCAGCAAACAGTTTGTGGATTTGACCTTCTTCGTGCCAATGGTCATTCCTTTGTGTGTGATGTCAATGGCTTTAGTTTTGTCAAGAACTCCATGAAATACTACGATGACTGTGCCAAGATTCTGGGGTAAGAGACATAGTGGCCTGTGCTGGGGAGAATGGGCTTACAGAAGAATATTTGAAAGTTTTTGCTTTATTTTAAATATCATAAATATGGTATAAAAGTAAAAAAGCAGGCCAGGCACAATGGCTCATGCCTGTAAACTCAGCACTTTGAGAGGCTGAGCTGGGTGGGTCACCTGAGGTCAGGAGTTAGAGACCAGCCTGGCCAACATGGTGAAACCCTGTTTCTACTAAAGATACAACATTAGCCAGGCATGGTGGCGCATGCCTGTAATCCCAGCTACTAGGGAGGCTGTGGTAGGAGAATCGCTTGAACACAGGAGGTGAAAGTTGCAGTGAGCTGAGATCGTGCCATTGCACTCCAGCTTGGGTGACAAGAGCGAAACTCCATCCCAATAAATGAATACAAAATTAATTAATTAGTTAATTAAATTTAAAAAATAAAAATAAGAAAGAAAGGGCTCCTCAGGCTCCTTGCCTTTCTAACACTGCCCCCCCTCAAGACCATTGTTGTTAACAGTTTTAGACAAAACAATTTATCTTTTTCTGCCATATCCAAACTGTATTTATTTTACTAAATATGGTCGTACTATAATACTGCTCTGCAACTTGACTTTCCAAGAAATTTGTCACGTAATGTATAAACCATTCAGAAATATATGAGGAATGATGACTATAGTGAGCATCTATGTATTCACCACCTAGCTTAAGAAATAAAATATTAGGCATATAGACTGGGTGCGGTGGCTGATGCCTGTAATCCTGGCCCTTTGGGAGGCCGAGGCGGGTGGATCACCTGAGGTCAGGAGTTTGAGACCAGCCTGACCAACATGGTGAAACCTCGTTTCTACTACAAATAACAAAAAATTGGCCAGGCTCAGTGGCTTCCGCCTGTAATCCCAGCACTTTGGGAGGCCAGGGTGTGTGGATCACCTGAGGTCAGGACTTCGAGACCAGCCTGGCCAACATGGTGAAACCTCATCTCTACTAAAAATACAAAAAAAAATGAGCCAGGTATATTGGTGGGCGCCTGTAATCCCAGCTACTTGGGAGGCTGAGACAGGAGAATCACTTGAGCCCGGGAGGCAGAGATTGCAGTGAGCCGAGATCATGCCACTGCACTCCAGCCTGGGGGACAAGAGTGAGACTCCATCTCAAAAAAAAACCCCCAAAAACCCCAAAAATTGGTCAGCCGTGGTGCTGAGCCCCTATAATCTCAGCTGTTCCGGAGGCTGAGGCGGTAGAATCACTTGATCCCAGGGGGTGGAGGTTGCAGTGAGCTGAGATCATGCCATTGTATTCCAGCCTGGGCAACAAGAGCGAAACTCGATCTCAAAAAAAAAAAATATATATACACACACACACACACACACACACACACACACACACACACGTACACATATATGTATATTAGTGTATATAGATACATATATGTGTATATATACAGATATATGTACATATATACACATGTGTATATACACGCATACATGTGTGCATCTATACACAAACTGTGTGTACACATGTGTGTACACATACGTGTGTGTATGTACACGCATATATATGTATGTGTGTGTATGTGTGTGTGTGTATATATATATATAATTGAAGCCCCTATGTACTCCTCCCTAGTAACATCCCCTCCCCATCCCCAGAGGCAACCGCAATCCATAATTTGGTGTTCCTCATTCCCATGTATTTATTTATATTTTTACTACATATATACGGGTATTTGTATGTTTTTAGACTTTATATTAATGTATTCTTCTGCCTGCAGCCTGCTTGTTTTTGTGAGCTTCATTCGTATGAGTAGTTCTGGTTTATTCATTTTTACATGGTTTCTTTGTTTCTCTTTCTAGGAACACCATAATGCGAGAGCTTGCCCCACAGTTCCAGATTCCATGGTCCATCCCCACGGAGGCTGAGGACATTCCCATTGTTCCCACCACATCTGGCACTATGTAAGCAAAAGTAAAAAATCTGGAGTAACCTACTTAAGACCTATGGGATTCCTTAAGCCAGACTAATGGTTACTTCCTGACCCCACACTATCTGACTAACAGAGCCTGGGCCTCTTTTTTTTTTTTTTTTTTTTTTGAGACGGAGTCTTGCTCTGTCGCCCAGGCTGGAGTGCAGTGGCGCGATCTCGGCTCACTGCAACCTCCGCCTCCCGGGTTCACGCTATTCTCCTGCCTCAGCCTCTCCGAGTAGCTGAGACTACAGGCGCCCGCCACCACGCCCGGCTAATTTTTTGTATTTTTAGTAGAGACGGGGTTTCACCGTGGTCTCGATCTCCTGACCTCATGATCCGCCCGCCTCGGCCTCCCAAAGTGCTGGGATTACAAGCGTGAGCCACCGCGCCCGGCCAGCCTGGGCCTCTTATACACAGTCTTCTTAACTCCACTTATATTTCCCCCCCGTTTTTTTTTGTTTTGTTTTGTTTTTTTGTTTTTGAGACAGAGTCTAGCTCTGTTGCCCAGGCTGGAGTGCAGTGGCATGATCTTGGCCCACAGCAACCTCCACCTCTTGGGTTCAGGTGAGCACATCTGGCTAATTTTTGTGTTTTTAGTAGAGATGGGGTTTCACCATCTGATCTTGAACTCCTGACCTCAAGTGATCCACCCGCCTCGACCTTCCAAAGAGCTGGGATTACAGGCATGAGCCACCATGCCCCGCTTCCATTCCTAATCTCAGTTCCCTTTTCTTTTTCTTTCTTTCTTTTTTTTTTTTTTTTTTTTTTTTTTTTGCGACAGGATCTGGCTCTGTCTCCCAGGCTGGGGTGCGGTGGTGCACTCATGGTTCACTGTAGCCTCTATCTCCTGGGCTCAAGTGATCTCCCACCTCAGCCTCCCCAATAGCTGGGACCACAGGCGTGTGCTACCATGCCTGGATAATTTTTTTTCTTTTAACTTTTTTATAGAGACAGACTCACCCTATGTTGCTCATGCTCACCTTATGTTTCTCCTGAGCCTAAGTGATCCTCCCACCTCAGCCTCCCAAAGTGCTGAGATCACAGGCCTGAGCCCTGCTCAGCCCCTCTGTTTTTTGACGTGTGAAGTAATGTGATGACAGGAGGTGGGATGGGGTTGTGGGAGAGGCTCTGATAACATTTATGATCTTAGGATGGAACTTCGTTGTGTCATTGCAATTATTCGTCATGGGGATCGTACTCCCAAGCAGAAGATGAAGATGGAAGTGAAACACCCAAGGTCGGAAGAGTGTCCTAATTTACACAAATAGGTTTTCGTGAGGAAGACTGCATGGGGGGCAAGTCCTGGAGGCTTTGACTGTCTCATCCCACACTGAAGCGTCTCATTACTTCTTCAGGTTTTTTGCTCTGTTTGAAAAACATGGTGGCTACAAGACAGGGAAATTAAAACTCAAGCGACCTGAGCAGCTCCAGGTAAGGTAGTGAATCTGGCCAGGAGGAGCAGTGCTATGAGAGAGATAGAGGATACGGCACTGGGAGTCTTGATAAAAGACTAGGATGGAAAGGTAACCGTCTAGGACTTGGCCTTCTGCATGGATACCTTATTATTTCCTCTAGGAGGTGCTGGATATCACAAGGCTGTTGTTGGCTGAACCGGAGAAAGAACCAGGTGGTGAGATCGAGGAGAAGACTGGAAAACTAGAGCAGCTGAAGTCTGTATTGGAGATGTGAGAAAGGGGATAGCAAAAGGGAGCCAATAACAGCGAGAACTGGGGTGCTGGAACAGAAAATAAATTGTGACTTTATCCTGCAGGTATGGTCACTTCTCAGGTATAAACCGGAAGGTACAATTGACTTACTACCCTCATGGAGTAAAAGCTTCTAATGAGGGGCAAGGTAAGATGTAGTCCCCCTTACCACTACCTCTCAGATCTTGTGTTCTTTTTATTTTTTTTGTCCATCTTCTTTCCCCACCAGATCTCTTTTACTTGAGTCTATAGATGACCTTTACCCCCAATTACCTCTCTCGTCTCCTCAGAAGAGCTAACATTTAGATGTTCCCACTATTTTTCTTAGATCTAGACCATTCACTGCCCCTTATTCCTTCAGATCCACAGAGGGAAACTCTGGCCCCATCTCTGTTGCTGGTACTGAAATGGGGTGGAGAACTGACTCCTGCTGGCCGTGTTCAGGCTGAGGAGCTGGGGCGAGCTTTTCGCTGCATGTACCCTGGAGGACAGGGTGAGTGTTTTGGGGAGTGAACGCATAGCAGGGCCAGGATAAAATGATTAGAGAGTAAGTTGGGGAAAATGAAGGGACAGAGACAGTGGAGAAATGAACATTTTTTCTTCCACAAGTATTTATAGCAGTCCATTCCTGGTCCCCTACTTTGTCCCCAGGCGACTATGCTGGCTTCCCTGGTTGTGGGCTGCTTCGTCTCCATAGCACTTTCCGCCACGATCTCAAGATCTATGCCTCTGATGAGGGTCGTGTTCAGATGACTGCTGCTGCCTTCGCCAAGGTGCATACTACAGTTCTAATAGTCCCGGTTTCCATTAGGTAGAGAAGCAGAGAGTTTGGAGAACCAGCTGGAGCATCTCAGGGTGCTTGTCGGCCAACTCAGAGAAGTTTCTGCATGTATTGGACCCATTCTGTACTACCGAGAATGAGCTGACAATAATTAGTGAGGGTAGACCCCATCTCTTCAACCAGCTTCCATTCAATCCCTGGGACCACCTAGGCCTAGGGATGCTAACCTGCAAGGGAAACAAATAGACCTTGTGCTTTCTCTTTAGGGCCTTCTGGCTCTAGAAGGGGAGCTGACACCCATTTTGGTACAAATGGTGAAGAGTGCCAACATGAATGGGCTACTGGACAGCGATGGGGATTCTTTGAGCAGCTGCCAGCACCGGGTGAAGGCTCGGCTGCACCATATTCTACAGCAGGATGCGCCCTTTGGCCCTGAGGACTACGATCAGGTCAGGCTCTAAAATAGCCTGGATCCCCAATTCCTAGAATTCTAAATAGTAGGGATCAATAATAACAGTATTTACTGCATGCCAGGCACTGTTTTAGTTGTTTTACACATATATTATTTAATCCTTACAGCAACCCTTTGAGATAAGTACAGGTCCACAATCTCTTATGCATGATTTTGAAAATTAAAAAGATTTTTTTCTTGACATTGAGATTCATTTGGCAGCTAAACCTGACACGAACTGTCATAAGACTTTTATAATCCTTAGTTTTCCCACTTAGTGTAAATAGTCATGCATTTTATGGCAGAAATATTAATGTGTTTGGTTATGCCATGGGCCCTGATGGAGGTATTATATACATATGGCATATGTACGGTATTAACTTCTAAAGTCCCACAGATTCTCAATTCCAAAGCACAGCTCTGATCCCAAGGATCCTGAACAAAAGAACGTTTCCGTTATCCATTGTTGCATAATAAACTACCGCAAAACATAGTAACCTGAAGCAACAACCATTTTATTATCTCTCACAGTTCTGGGCTCATCTGATCTTGCTTGGAGTCTCTCCTGAAATTGCAGTCAGATACTGACTGGAGCTGGAACCATGTGGAAGTTCAGCTGGGACTGTGGGATGGCTGGCTCTCTCCCTCTTCATGCTCTCCCCGTAATCTCAGTGCCTCTTTTCTCCACATGGTTCTTCATATGGTTTTTGTAGCGTGATAGCTGGATGTATTAAATGGTAGCTTTAGGGATATTCAAAAGCAGAAGCTTAGAAGCTTTCTTAAAGTGTAGGCCCAGAATTAGCACAACATAACTTTGTTATTTTTTATTGGTTAAACAGTTACAGGGCCAGCCAGAATTAAGGGAAGGGAAGGAAGACAAAGAATTGATGGTCACCTTTAAAGCACTACGAGGACTGCAGACCACAAGGACTTTCCTCCCATTTTACAGATGAGGAAACCTAGGCTCAGAAGAATCTAAGCAATTTTCCTCATGTCATCCAGCTAATACAAACCCAAGGAGTCTAACTCCAATGCCCAGGCCGTTACATTGCTTTATAGTATTAATCCCACTATATGCCATTACCCAATATGGTCATTCTTTTTCCTGCATATCTAGGCCACAATTGACCAGGCAGTGGTTTTCTACTCTTCCCACTCCTCATTTCTGATATGTTCTTTTAAAACAATGTTTAAAACTTTAAAATTATGGTACCACTTTAGCCATTTTTAAGTTTACAGTTCAGTAGCATTACATATATTTTCATTGTTTTGTAACATTTCTGATTGGTTCTTAAATGAGTTAAGTAGCTAAGCACATTGCTATGAGCCCATAGGATTTTCTGTGTTCTCTGAGTAGGACTTGATAAGGAACAGGAACTTGCTCCTTCATTTCGCAATCCATTGCTCACTGTCAAACTCAAAAAAGCTAAGGCAGCTTTCCTTTTCTGCCTTGCCTTCTTTTGCGAGCAAGAATGAAACTTGGGAGGACCTAAATAGAATTGTGCATTTTCAGCCACAATCTTGATTCTCCCTCCCCATTTCTCATTGACTGTTACTGTCCTACAAGTCTGAGTCGGAACCCAGTTCTGAGGCAGCATTTCTACTCTAGGCTCAGGCTAGCATCTTGTTTAGAAGAAGAAGATAATGTTATCTGTGATCTCTACTCATGAAAACATTCTGTGGAGATTTTGAGGGGTTTTGGTTTAATCTTTATTCTCCAGTATTTTCCATGTGTATTCTAGAGCCCTCAAGAAAAGAACTTAGGTCTGTTTTATTTTCTCTGGACTCTTAAAATCAGTCCCTCTTAGATGACCATATGCTAGAGCAGTGCCCTTACCTGAAGGCCCAGAACTGCTAGTATGCCCAGTAACCTAAGAATGCTCACTGGAGTGAACCAACATACAGATCTGTATTGTGGGTAGTCTGTGTGTAATAAACTCACAGGAATGTGGGCAATTAGTGCTGAGCCTATCTTGCTTTTCTTCTCTCCATTCTTCATAGCTGGCTCCCACCAGAAGTACTTCCCTGCTCAACTCCATGACTATCATCCAGAATCCTGTGAAGGTCTGTGATCAGGTATTTGCCCTGATTGAAAACCTCACCCACCAGATCCAGGAACGAATGCAGGACCCCAGGTCTATAGGTGGGTATGAATACTACTATCTTCCCTTCAAGGTCTCAGGTATGGATGGGTTTCTCAGGCATTCTTGTGTCATCTCCTAAATGTCAGAGACCAGGCCTCCTCCTCCCTCTGGCTGTACTTCAGAGTCGTCAGAGTCTTTTGTTGGAGGTAAAATCTTTGATTGTTATCTGATTTCTGCCTTTCTTCCAGACCTGCAACTCTACCACAGTGAGACACTAGAGCTGATGCTACAGCGTTGGAGCAAGCTGGAGCGTGACTTTCGACAGAAGAGTGGGCGCTATGATATCAGTAAGATCCCTGACATCTATGACTGTGTCAAGTATGATGTGCAGCACAATGGGAGTCTGGGACTTCAAGGCACAGCAGAGTTGCTCCGTCTCTCTAAGGCACTGGCTGATGTGGTCATTCCTCAGGTGTGTCTTGTACAACGGACCTAGCCTGGGGATGAGGGTGTTGGGAAGGAAAGAGAGAAAAGGTGGAAAGGAAGGGTGATTTGGGACTAGAGGAAAGCAACTTAGAGAAGGAATAAGTTGAGTTGCTACATTTCTCAGGGTCCGCTCTGGCTCTTGGTAAGTACAGGAGGCTAATTCAGGAGACACCTGGAAGAGGGGGAATGTAGTGGATATGAAAGAAGCCCTAGACGTGAGGTGAAGACAGGCATGATCTTGGTCCTGGGAATATGAGGCATGAGAAAACAAGATTTATTGAGGTATTTATTCCTGGCTTGTGGCCCCTAGGAGTACGGGATCAGTCGGGAGGAGAAACTGGAAATTGCTGTGGGCTTCTGTCTTCCACTGTTGCGGAAGATACTACTTGATCTGCAGAGAACCCACGAGGATGAGTCTGTCAACAAGCTGCATCCCCTGTGAGGGAGGGCTGGGAGGGGTGTTGGATGGAGGGAGGGGCATGTCAGGGAGCCTTGGGGGAATCAAAGCTGGGACAGCCTGGGGAACCAAGAATAGACAATATTTTGGGATGGAAAGGAGAGAAGTCTTTGAGGTGGGAGGAGGGAGTTTGCAGAAGGGTGGGAACAGGGTTAACTGACTGTGTGAGTGATTTAGCTGTTATCTCAGGTACTCCCGAGGCGTGCTCTCCCCAGGTCGCCACGTTCGAACGCGTCTCTATTTCACCAGTGAGAGCCACGTCCACTCCCTGCTCAGTGTCTTCCGTTATGGAGGACTTCTTGATGTAAGGATCTTCCTTCTTCTTTAGCCTGTGAACAGCTTTTTCCCAGCATTCTTTTACTCTTCTCCTCATGCTTTTTAAATGAAAGCTTTCTCCATTCTCATTGGCTCCCTGCTCATTCTCTGGCTCCCGTTTCCTTAAGCAATGGCTTACCTCTTTTTGCATTTGGTAGGAGACCCAGGATGCACAATGGCAGCGAGCTTTGGATTATCTTAGTGCCATCTCAGAGCTTAACTACATGACCCAGATTGTCATTATGCTTTATGAGGACAACACACAGGTGAGGAGCTAGCAGGTGGGGGATGAAAGGAAGGCCCCTTCTTTTGACTTCTATTAAAAAAAAAAAAAGCTTGCTTATCCTTATAATTTGGAGAATCCAGCTAGGTGTGGCACTTAGGCACAGCATGACACAGAGCATCCAGGAGGTTCCTACTGGAACGGAAAATATGTTCTGGGATGTTGTTGAGCCAGAGAGATAACCTAGAACACAGCTCTGGCGTTAGGAAGAGTATGGAATTTGGGACAATGTTATGAGTCTTATTTCCTCAAACATGGTTATACATATACCTTCTGCATACGGCTCCACAATTATACTTTTTTTTTTTTTTTTTGAGACAAGGTCTCACTCTGTCACCCATGCTGGAGTGCGGTGCTACACTCTGAGCTCACTGCAGCCTCGTAACCTCTGCCTCCTGGGCTCAAGTGATCCTCTCACATCAGCCTCCCGAGTAGCTTGGATGACAGACATGTGCCACCATGCCCAGCTAATTTTTTGTAGAGATAGGGTCTCAACATGTTGCCCAGGGTGGTGTCAATCTCCTGGACTCAAGTGATCTGCCTGCCCCAGCCTCCCAAGGTGCTAGGATTACAGGTGTGAGCCACTGCTCCCGGCCCACAAAATGTCTTTAAATGTTCTGCTATATGCACCATAGCCAAGCTGAGTTATTGTGGAAGGTGATGGGAAGGGTTGTAAAGCTGGAAGTTCAAAAGTCATGTGCAATGGCGAAATCACAAATGGTAGAGATGAGGGAATGAGGATCCTGTAAGAGACAATATATAGTTGAAAGGAAGCTGTAACAGGTCAGCCCCGGAGTGGGACAAGACCCTGAATTCCCGGGAGGATGAATCTCTTGAGTTCCTCTCTACTTCCACCACAATATCCAGCTTCTCCCAACTTCCCCCTCTTGTGGTTATGCTCCATAGGATCCCTTATCAGAGGAACGGTTCCATGTGGAGCTACACTTCAGCCCTGGAGTGAAAGGTGTTGAGGAAGAAGGCAGTGCCCCAGCTGGCTGTGGATTCCGTCCAGCCTCTTCTGAGGTGGGTCAGAGTGCTGGGATTTGGGACTGAAGGACTTAGGAACCAAGTGGTGGGAAAAGGTACAGGGAGAAGTAAAAGGGCTGGGTAGTCTGGGATTAGGAGCTTGGAGGCTATTAACACCTCTCTTATCTGCCTTTTATTGTATAGAATGAGGAGATGAAAACCAACCAAGGCAGTATGGAGAACCTGTGTCCAGGAAAGGCATCAGATGAGCCAGACCAGGCATTGCAGACTTCACCCCAGCCTCCTGAGGGCCCTGGCCTCCCGAGGAGATCACCCCTCATTCGTAACCGAAAAGCTGGTTCCATGGAGGTAATGAGAGGGCCATGGGAAAAAATGAAGGGGTGGCAGTGCTCACAGGACTATATCCACAGATCCTCTAGATCCCCTTGGGGGGACTCTTGGGACTTGAAGCAGAGTCCTCCTGCTCTGATTGATATGTTTTACTTAATCTCTCTTTCACAGCTGGTCTCCCAATAGAGCTTCTTTAACCTGGTTGCTACTTCTCAGATTAAAGAGTTGCCATTGAGGGATGCCTGAGAGATAAGGGTTTAAAGAGATAAGATTAAGGAGGAGGCCTCTGGATGAATTTGAAAAGTAGTTCTTTAAAAAGGAAATCTAGTAGAAACAGCTTGAACTCTGGACGAAAATCCCAGTCTAATACTTGGAAGTTGTGTGACTTTGGCTGGGTAACTTCTCTACATTTCTCTGGCCTTAACTTCTCTAAGCCTCAATTTTTTTTCACCTCTAAAATGTGAGTAGTATCCACTTTATAGATGCTCAATAAGCAGTAATATAATAACAATACAATTGATATTAAAGGTCCAGCCCTCTGCAACTCTTGGTCACCTTGGGTAAAAATTATAGCTCAGATAGGAGCAAATACCTGGCACTTTATCTGTACTGTCGTTCCAGAAAGTGGGTCAGTCAAGAGCTCTGTCTGTCTTCCTCTTGTTCTGGTGAGGATCTTTATCAGCATGGGCCTGTATTCTGCTATTCTTGGAGTTTGTCTCTAGTTCTGGTTCTAGCTCTCTAGCCTAAAGGAAGTAAGTGTTATTAATCTCATATTGTGTTCAGCTAACCATCTGAGGTTTTTGTTTTGGTCTTTTTCCTGGAAAAACTGTTTCTGTCTTTGGCCCAATTATATCCTTTTTTTCCCCCCTATCTAGCTCCTTCTGTATCACTTACATTCATTTTGACAGCACAATTTATCCCTGTCTCAGAGACTTTGACTGTCTGACTTAGATTCTGCTCTGTCCTAATGACTCTGTTCACCCTGGCTCGGTGCCAGGTCTCTATCTTAGAGGAATTGATTTTTCCATTTTAGGGATATATCAGAAGAATCTATAACGGGCTGACCTAGGTTCAGCAAAAGGTTTGCAATTCAGATTTTGGAGAAAGCTGAAAAGAGGAACTGCAGTCTCTTCTTTTGATTCATCCTTTACTTGATTATTTTAAGGTGAAATTGACATTGGTAATATGCAGAGTTTCTTTAGGTAGGATATACATTATTTTCTCTTTGAGGTGTAGGTGTTAAGTTGGTATCCCTAGTACTCTATTACCCTTTATACTCATATGCAATAGATCACATGGATAGAATGATACATAATCTTCCATCAATAAACCGCTCCTCCAAATGTCTTTCCTATTCACATGGTCTGCTAGTCTCTCCTGGTGCTGTTGTGCTTGAACCGTGTCCCCCACCCCCCAACCATTTTTTTCTGGTTTATGCAGTCATGAGACGTAGGCAGCTGGGTGTGATGGATCACACCTGTAATCCCAACACTTTGGGAGGCCTAAGTGGGAGAATCATTTGAGGCCAGGAGTTCAAAACCAGCCTGGGCAACGTGGCAAGATCCTGTCTGTACAAAAAATTTTTAAAAATTAAAACATTAAAAAAAACAAGGCACAGGTAAAGGAAAGCTCTCTGTGTATCATCTCTCAGACTTGATAAGACTGACTTCTTTCTTTCAGGCCTATAGGAAGCTTCCTATTGTAATCACATTCCTTCTTTTCAATTACTAGTGCTGCTTAGACCCTGGCTTATCCAGGGTGATGGTTGTCCAGGATATTTTCCTCAGCTTTGCAAGAAAATCATCTCTCTGCTCCTTGGTCACAAAGCCTTATGATACTAATGTTAATGTTTATCTTCCTTGCTCTATAAATATAGGCATACAACTTATCCTTCCCTCCATCCCTTCTTCTCCTCTTGTCATCTCATACTTTTTGACTATTTTAGATTATCAAACTTATGACCTTTATAGCAGCTATGCCCTAGCTGGTCATCCTCTCTAGCCCTATAACTAGCTCTGCCCTGTGGGCACTGGGGCTTTTGGGAGCACGGGGTTTAAAGGAGCCGTGACCGGCTTTCCACCCGGTCTGATTGCAGGTCATGAACATGCAGTGCACGGGGAACCTGGACCTCATCCCCTTGCGGGGACGGCGCCGCAGGAGGTCGGGAGACCTCCCCCAGCCTTCCCTAGCCATCGACCTACAGCCCTGGGCTGTGTCCACCACTCACCTGGCATCCTGCACACAGGTGTCCCTCCCTACCTCACCTTCCTGTTTTGCCTTCTGTCTTTGCCTTTTGGGATCTAGGGGCTCAGACGCTATCTGGGTGGGATGTGTGTGTTTTGGGAGTTTTGTGATTGAGCCCTTGTGGGCACTGTAAGAATTCTGTTTCATGTTTCTAGGGGTGAGATAGTTGGAGGGGAGGGCTTCTTGGTTCAAACAAGAAATGTAGTATGGTTGCAGTAGCCACAACTCTCCCATGGAAAGAAGAGAGGGTGGCCAGACTCTTATTTGTGGCTGAGTCATTGTGATTGGCTTTCTGAGTCTGGTGGGGGGAATAGATACAGTTAGGAAACTCTGCTCTGCTGAGAACTGGGAATGGGTTGAATAATGATTTCTCAAACTCAGATTGGGAACGGGAGGGCTGTGGGGAAAGGCATCTTGAAAATAGAAGTGCCTTCTAGTATAAAAAGATGCCCCGGACAGTTCCCTCCATAAAGTACATTCTCTGTTCCCTTTTCATCCCTTTTCTCCTATAAATCCTTTGGTTCTTCCAAACTTTCTAACATTGCTTGGCTTTGTAGGAACAGGAATCCAGGACCTGGGTTTTATACTTTCGGGTTGAGGTGGCAAAATGATTAATATAGAGTCCTTTTTCTGCAGGTACTTTCTGAGACTTCATCCTCGAGGCCTGGTGGCTACCGGCTCTTTTCATCTTCACGGCCACCCACAGAAATGAAGCAGAGTGGCCTAGGTATGGTTTTGCCAGCATTTCTCACCTATTGTTGGAAAAGTTGTCTGTCTGTTCTTCAGACTTTTATTGTGGGAAACCTTTGTCATGGGATTTGGGACCGTCCAGTGAGTGGAATATCATCAGGTGGAGGTAGGGAGAATGAAGTGGGAGAAGCCATAGTTAGATGTGAACTTGGATCTCAGATGATTGTTCCATCACAGAAAGGTGTTTATCTCTTGGTTTTCTATACCAACCACATTTCCCTGGCCAAAGGGCGTTTTTCTGGCTTTCCCTCTCATTCCTTATCTGTCCCTCCAGTCCAGCCCAGACCTTAAGGGGCCATGGAGACTCTGAACCTTCAGAGTTATCAGAGACAGAACTATAAATAGAGGTACTTGCAACCCTCATAAATGTCGTACTCCTCATTTGAAGAAATGTGCCATGTCTTCCCCTGAAACCTATGTTTTTCACATCCCCGCTCTTGCCCTTCCTACCACCTTGCCCTTTCCTCCATCATCTCCTAATCCTGTAACTTTTTCCCCTTCCTTCTGGGAAATTGTCAAGTCTGAGACTGGTATAGTGGCAGAGGCATCTCTCAGGACTTTGAGGAAATGTCTCTTGATTTTTGGATCCCTGGAAAGGGGTAGAGAACATCATTCAGCTTTTTCTAAGAGCACAGACAGCAGGAAGGACCAAGCCTCAGAGGGTATTGTATTCTTTGGGTGGGGGGCAGTCCTTGGGAGGAACTATCTCTGAGCACAGTGCCTTGTGAGCCAGTAATTAGAACTGGAGGTCAGACATGATTGTGTGGGGTCTGGACTTGGTCCCCTGGCTGTTTCTATCTTGTCCTATTATTCTCTCTATTTAGCGCCTCTAATTTTTCTGTTGCCTTTGTCCTTGGCACCCATTTTCTGGGCCCCAAAATGGTCAGCTTTTGGACTAGCAAGGGGGAGAAAGGTTTTGGTAACTTTCCAGGCTAATTTTATGAGAATAAGTTGCCTTCTAGATTCCTGAAATGAGGAAGATGGTTTGGGGCATGAGAAATAAATGACAAGTGTGTAGATCTGGCCAGGCGCAGTGGCTCATGCCTATAATCCCAGCACTTTGGGAGGCCGAGGAAGACAGATCACTTGAGGTCAGGAATTCCGAGACTAGCCTGGCCAACATAGTGAAACCCCATCTCTACTAAAAATACAAAAATGAGCTGAGCATGCTGGTGCATGCCTGTAATCCCAGCTACTTGGGAGGTTGAGACACGAGAATTGGTTGAACCCAGAAGATGGAGGTTGCAGTGAGCTGAGACTGCACCACTGTATTCCAGCCTGGGTGACATAGTGAGACTCTGTCTCAAAAAAAAAAAAAAAAAACAACCCAAAACAACAATAGTGTAGATCTAAGACATGGACCTCTCTTCCCAGAAGTCCCGGTAAAGAATAGGTTTCAGACAGACTAGAAAAGAGGATAGGTGTGTCTGTCCCAGTTAAGTGGGCCATGGGAATGCTTTGAAGAGCAAGGCAGAAGTATGGACATGGAGCTGGTTGGCAGATGGTGGTGGTAAGGTAGAGACCACCCTCTGAGATGATCTGAGGACTGGGCAGAACAGAGTTGGCATGACTGCACCAGAAAAGTATTCAGTGGAGGAAGTGCATGTAGGACAAAACTTGGGGTGGTCTGGGATAGAGCCAGCTAGTTTTAGCTTCTCTGCAGAAAAGCAGTCATATTTAGCAACTGTTATTACTCTCTGGAATCTCATTCCAGAGCCTGTTTGAACATGAAAGGTGGAGGAAGTTGCTGTATAGGGGAGAGGTCCTGAATTCCAGGGTGGGAATCATCAGGCATCTGAACTTCCTGATTGCTCTGGTGACCCCGAAATCCTGGGACCCCTGAAACCATGGTCCCTTCTTGGTGGACTCAAGGGAACTGAACTCCTTTCCACACCATCCATTTCCCCTAGGAATGTTAAGTCCCAAGCCAAACCCAGGGTCTTGGCTAAGATGGATTTGGAAATAGAGAGGCAAATCCTGAGAACTTGGGTATCAGTCTTGTTTCTTCTTGACCACTCTGTCCTTATAGGCTATAGTAGGAGAAGGGACCGTGGAGTCCTAACCCTCCTCTAGATCAGCTGTTGGGGAGAGTGACTGGTCTGATTTATTTCATACTTCAGAGATTATTCAAATTTTATTTAATCCTCTCACTGGCAATGGAGTTCTCTTTGCTTTCTTTGAATTTATATGTGTGGGCAACTGGCTTTCAGCATAGGCTTACAAGATAGTACACTTTTGAGAGCAGAAAAAAACATATCTTTTTGTTGTTATTTCCTGTATTCCTTCTTAGTAGGGTTCTCATCACATAATAGGCATGCTCTACATATAATCAACTGATTCTTCACAAGCTCTTCAGTTTGTGTCCATCTTGACTTCAGAAACTGTGCTGGTTCCTAAAAAATAGTTATTTATTTTCTAACAATACAGTTGGTCCTCAGAGTCAGGAGACCTGAATTCTAGTCCAACTTAGCTTCTAAAAAACTATGTGACCTTGAGCAAAGGAGGTCCCTTTTGGATCTCAGTTTCTAATCTCTAAAATAAGAAAGTTGGACTGGATGATCTCTGAGTTCTTTTTGCTTAAAAAGTTCAATGAGGCAGGGGGCTGTGGCTCACACCTATAATCCCAGCACTATGGGAGGCCAAGGTGGGAGGATCACTTAAGCTCAGCAGTTAGAGACCAACCTGGGCAACATAGTGAGACCTCATTTCTACTAAAAATAAAGAAATTGTCCAGGCATGATGGTGTGTGCTTGCAATCCCAGCTACTTGGGAAACTGAGGTGGGAGGATCACTTGAGCCTGGGAGACCAAGGCTACAGTGAGCTATGATTGTGCCACTGCACTGCAGCCTGGGCAACAGAGTGAGACCCTGTCTTAAAAAAAAAAAATTGTGAGCCTCATACTTTCATTCTTGGGAAAGGTCAAAATGCCTGAAGGGAGGGGATGTTGGATGAAAACCTTAGGAAGGATTGGAAGGGTGCCAGCTGAGTGTTCAGAATACAATCTCTAGCCTTTTCCTTTCAAATCTATAAGGGCTAGATTTCTGGGTTTCTCAAGCTATATATCCAGGGTAAGGGGTGCCCAATTAAATCTGGGGGGAATCTAGAGGGACCTACCTATTATCTGAGCATTTCTGAGAGCCATCTGAAGAGCACAGTCTATCCCTTTCAGTAGCTTTGAATCCCCTAATATGACTAACCCTGCATTTGTAGTGGACTCTTGTCTCTGCCATGCAGCTCTTCAGAAGAATCCCCCTTTTGCTTGCCCACTGTGACTATGCGGAAGTGTAAAGCCATTTGTGGTTATGTGGAATGGCCACATGGTGGTGGCTGTGAATGGCTGTGTGTGTGTCTTGATGTTATCATGTGAAGTTGTGTATAGTTCTGTGTGATAGTTGTGGCTTTACGTGACTACTAACGCACTCCCCGCCTTGCAGGCTCACAGTGCACAGGGCTGTTCAGCACTACAGTGCTGGGTGGCTCCTCCAGCGCCCTGAATCTTCAGGACTATGCCCGCAGCCATGGCAAAAAGCTACCACCTCCAGTCTGAAGCACCGAGATGGTATGTGGGTGGGTTTTGGGGGATAACTCCTTTTTTCACTTGTCTCTCAGCAAGGACATAGCTCAAGAACTATTCAGGCTTAAGATGACACTGGCCTGCCAGGCGCAGTGGCTCACGCCTGTAATCCCAGCATTTTGGGAGGCTAAGGTGGGCAGATCACTAGGTCAGGAGTTTAAGACCAACCTGGCCAACATGGTGAAACCCCGTCTCAACTAAAATTACAAAAATTAGCTGGGCCTGCTGGCGTGCACCTGTAATCCCAGCTACTTGGAAGGCTGAGGCAGCAGAATCGCTTGAACCCAGGAGGTGGAGGCTGCAGTGAGCTGAGATTGTGCCACTGCACTCTCCAGCCTGGGTGACAGAGCGAGACTCAGTCTCAAAAAAAAAAAAAAAAAAAAAAAGGGATGACACTGGCCTTATAACAAGTTTTCTTCATCAGTAATATATGGGAGAATTAACTAGTCCCCCTTTCACCCCTCTATTTGCATTCCCTCTTGCGATAAAAATACTATGTATTTATGCTTATCCCTTCATAATCTCCCACGTACAGTCCTGCTGCATCAGTTTGTACTCTTTCCTGGATTCTGGCCTGTAGGGGTAAGGACCAAGGAGGATGATGCATGGTTGGGAAGAATGTGGTGGAACCTCGATTAAAATCCAGAAAATTGGGTTTAGGGAAGGGAATGTTACTCAGCTAAGGCAGAAAAGATAATACGGAAAGAGACTGGGGGAAGGGATGAATATTTCTGTGAAGATTTTATTTCCAAATGACCAGAAAGAGGATATAGTGGTAAAATTAGGGTTGATTGTAGGGGTGCATTGTGGTAGAGATGACACATAGATTCCTAAGAGATTTACCAAAGGAAAAGAGATTGATGTGTGTTAGAAATCCAAGGGATGGGGAGGGGAGCAGGTCAGATAACTAACTTTAAAGAACAGACTATCTTGCGGGCAAACTCCAGAGCAGAGGGTGGGGACAAGGGTGGGTATAATCCCCATGATGTCTTTTCTCCCCAGAGCTCTTGTTTGTCCCGGCCGTAAAACGATTTTCTGTGTCGTTTGCAAAGCATCCGACTAACGGTACGTTTGCTTCGGACTCAATGTCATTCCTCCTCACCATGTCACCTCTAGACACTTAACTCTGAGTTTCAACACTGACTTTGCCTCTCCTTCCACCATGTTGACACCCTGCTGTCTCTGAATGAGCCACTCACTAAGTGTCCCTCCTGGGATGGTTTCTTTATGACAGCCTTAGTCTTGGCTGCAGCCTGGCTGCCCCATCCCTGTGGCAACTCAAGGTCTTACTTCCATAATCACCATCATCACCATTATGTCACTTTTGTCAGCATCACCACCAAAATACTGATTAAACCTCTCCCTTTCCTATCACATGACTGCCGGGCTGTGTACAGATATGATGGTTCCCCTTCTTAGGATGGGAATAGTGTTTCCTAGATTGATTCCATTTCTTGTCTTCCCCCATACCCCCAATTCCTCAGCTTATATAACTTTGATCTTTCTGTGTTTTCTCCAACTCTTTTGTTGGGGTGGATGTGGATGACTAGTTTGTTCCTCTTTTGGAGCAATGCTGCAGTTCCCAGCTCCTAAGCCTACTTATATGGGTGTTAGTCTTGAGTATATAGTTTCCCATCTCCATATATCTTTCTCCTGCCATTATGTGTATTTTGTGTGGCTCTTGTTCTCCTGACATTTGCTTTATGTTACTACTAACCTAGTGCCTGG
>NW_026652289.1:70639735-70644381 GCF_009828535.3 Hylobates moloch
GCGCCCGGCCTCATCAAAGTTATTTTCTATTCTGTCCTCCCCCACTACCCTGCCCACCCAGGTTTTTTTTTTAATCTGTGCTTCATTTTGGCTCATTTCATTTGCTGTATCTTCAACTGACCTTTTTTTCCCCACAGTGTTAAACATGCTGTTAATTCTATCCAGTAAAGTTTACATTTAACACATGCAATTTTTCTTCTCTAAGTGCTCCACTTGGTTTTGTTTGTTTGTTTTGAGACAGACTCTCATTCTATCACCCAGGCTGGAGTAAAAAAGGTGTGATCTCAGCTCACTGCAACCTCTGCCTTCCTGGTTCAAGCAATTCTCCTGCCTTAGCCTCCTGAGTAGCTGGGATTACAGGCATGCCCACCATGTCTGGCTAATTTTTGTATTTTTAGTAGAGATGGGGTTTCACCATGTTAGCCAGGCTGGTCTCGAATCCCTGACCTCAGGTGATCCCCACCTCAGCCTCCGAAGTGCTAGGATTACAGGCGTGAGCCATGGTACCTGGCCTGGTTCTTTTTTTCTTCTTATTATTTTTTTTAATGGAGAAGAGTTCTTGCTATGATGCCCAGGCTGGTCTCAAACTCCTGGCCTCAAGCACTCTCCTGTCGTAGCCCCCACCAAAGTGCTGAGATTAAGGCATGAGCCACTGTGCCTGGCTGGTCCTTTTATTTATTTATTTATTTATTTATTTATTTATTTATTTATTTATATTTTTATTTTATTTTGAGACAGAGTCTTGCTCTGTCACCCTGGCTGGAGGGCAGTGGCATGATCTTGGCTCACTGCAACCTCCACCTCCCGGGTTCAAGCCATTCTGCTGCCTCAGCCTCCCGAGTAACTGGGATTACAGGTGCACGCCAGAACACCTGCCTAAATTTTTGTATTTTTAGTAGAGACGGGGGTTTCACCATGCTGGCCAGGCTGGTCTCAAACTCTCAAACTCCTGACCTCAAGTCAGCCACCCATCTCAGCCTCCCAGAGTGCTGGGATTATAGGTGTGAGTCACTGTACCTGGCCTGATTCTTTCTTTTATCTTCCATATCTCTCATTACTGTGTTTATGTTTTCCTTGTCCGCTAATTCTATCATTTATGTCTTTTCTGGGTCTGCTTTTTAAGTTTTTTAATCTAGGCCAGGCTCGGTGGCTCACGCCTGTAATCCCAGCACTTTGGGAGGCCGAGGTGGGCGGATCACGAGGTCAGGAGATCGAGACCATCCTGGCTAACATGGTGAAACCCCGTCTCTACTAAAAATACAAAAAAATTAGCTGGGCGAGGTGGCGGGCGCCTGTAGTCCCAGCTACGCGGGAGGCTGAGGCAGGAGAATGGCGTGAACCCCAGGGGGCGGAGCCTGCAGTGAGCCGAGATCGCGCCACTGCACTCCAGCCTGGGTGAAAGAGCGAGACTCCGTCTCAAAAAAAAAAAAAAAAAGAGACCAGCCTGCTCAACATGGTAAAACCCCATCTCTACTAAAAATACAAAAACTAGCCAGGCGTGGTGGCACGCACCTATAATCCCAGCTACTTGGGAGGCTGAGGCAGCAGAATGGCTTGAATCTGGGAGGCAGAGGTTGCAGTAAGCCGAGATCGTGCCACTGCACTCCAGCCTGGGCAACAGAGTGAGACTACATCTCAAAAAAAAAAGTTTTTAATCCAAAGTGAGAGGGAGAGCAGCAAGATTGTTAAGGGACAGAAGGAGCTTGGTCTGCTTTTATTGACTAATTTCCCTCTTGGTTATAGGTCACATTTTCCTGCTTCTTAGCATGACTAGTAATTTTTTATTAGAAACTAGACATTGTACATTTTATGTTGAGTGACTGAATTTTTAGTTTGGCTTTGTTCTAGTAGGTGGTTAAGTTACTTATAGTTCAGCTTGATCTGTCTGAGCTTGCTTTTAAGCTTTGCTAGGGTTAGTCTAGAGCAGCCCCCTTTTTTTTTTTTTTTTTTCTGAGACTGTCTCGCTCTGTCGCCCAGGTTGGAGTGCAGTGGCGCAATCTCAGCTCACTGCAAGCTCCGCCTCCCAGGTTCATGCCATTCTCCTGCCTCAGCCTCCCGAGTGGCTGGGACTACAGGCGCCTGCCACCACGCCTGGTTAATTTTTTTGTATTTTTAGTAGAGACAGGGTTTCACCGTGTTAGCCAGGATGGTCTCCATCTCCTGACCTCGTGATCCGCCCACCTCGGCCTCCCAAAGTGTGGGGATTACAGGCGTGAGCCACTGAGCCCGGCCTAGAGTAGTCTTTAATCTAGAGAATAATTTATCCCTCTAGTGAAGCCTGACCTTTGTTATTATTATTATTATTATTATCATTATTTTTTGAGACAGAGTCTTGTTCTGTTGCCCATGCTGGAGGGCAGTTATGTAATCGGGCTCACTGCAACCTCAGCTTCCCAGGCTCAAGTGATGATCTTGCCTTAGCTTCCCTCGTAGCTGGGACTACAGGAGCATGCCACCACACCTGGATAATTTTTAAACTTTTTTTGTAGAGACGGAGTCTCACTATGCTGCACAGGCTGGTCTCAAACTCCTGGGCTCAAGTGATCCTCCCCTGTCAGCCTTCTGAATTCTAGGATTATAGGCAGAAGCCACCATGCCCAGTAAGCATGACCCTTTTGAGGTCTGTACTTAACTCCTGCATGATCAACAATAACTGTCCACTCTGGTTGAAACTCAGTTTGTCTCCAAGTGCTGTGTGGGGTCTCGGAACTGTTTCCCTCTGTGCCTTCAGTGCCTCATAGTATCCGGTCTTGTGAAAATTTTACTCTATGAATATGCATCTTAAGAGTTCAACAAAGATTCAAGAGAACCTTTATGCAAATTTCTGGAGGTCTCTTTCTGCATACCTCCTTCCTTCCCAGAACTTTGTCCAGCAACTTCCAGCCATCTCACCCCTCTTAAACTCTGATCTGTCATATCAATTTAGCAAGACCACTGTGCTCTGTTTGGGATCACTCTGCTCTGTGATTTGGAAGTTGCCTCCAGGAAGAAATCTGAGGCAATGGGAGTTTACCTCTTTTGTGTCCCTCATCTCTGGGATCACAGTCCCGAGTTACCTGTCATCCAATGTCTGAAAACATTGTTCATATATTTTGTCTAGTTTTCTAGTGTCTTAAATTGTGAGAATAAACTTCATCATGACCAGAAGCATAAATATCTCATTAACTTGGCCTTGAGGTCTCAGATTAGAGCTCACTGCCTAGGAAGCCTTCCTGAACCCCAGGCTTGGTTAAGTTCCCCTCCCATGTGCTGCCATAGTATCTCATCAGGGTGCCTACCATGCTGTATTGTTTTTTGTCTTTTTTTTTTTTTTTTTGAGACAGAGTCTCGCCCTGTTGCCCAGGCTGGAGTTCAGTGGTGCGATCTTGGCTCACTGCAATCTCAGCCTCCCGAGTTCAAGCGATTCTCCAGCCTCAGCCTCCCGAGTAGATGGGATTAAAGGTGCCCGCCACCACGCCCAGCTAATTTTTTTGTATTTTTAGTAGAGAAAGGGTTTCACCATATTGGCAAGTCTGGTTTCGAATTCTTGACCTCAAGTGATCTGCCTGCCTAAGCCTCCCAAAGTGCTAGGATTACAGGCATGAGCCACTGTGCCTGGGCTCACCCTGTATGTTAACTGCCATTTCACTTGTCTGTATCCCTCAATAAATTATAGGCTTTTCAAGGCCAGGGTCCTCCTCTCTGTCTTGCTGTATGTATCATTACGATGCTTAGTACATAGGATGAACTCAATAACAAGGCAGAGGCCAGGCCTGGCCCTGTCTCTACAAAGAAATACAAAAATTTGCCAGGTGTGGTGGAGCATGCCTGTAGTCACAGCTACTCAGGAGGCTGAAGCAGGAGGTTTTCTTGAGCCCAAGGAGCTTCAGGCTGCAGTGAGCTATGATCGCACCAATACACTCCAGCCTGGGTGACAGAGTGACATCGTGACACCTTGAATAAAAAAAAATGAATAAAAATAAATAAATGCTGAGTAGATGACCTAGAGATCAAGGAAGCAAAGGGGAAAATCTAGATCTTAAGGTGAAAGGGCTAACTTAGGCACTATTTATTTTTAAAAAGGTATGGAAGGACCAAAATAGTTAAAGTGGTTATCCACTGGCAATGGGAGCAGTGAGAAGGTAGGTGAGGTTTCTTTTTCATTTTCTCTTACTTATTTTCTTTCTTTTCTCTTCTTTCTTCTTCTTCTTTTTTTTTTTTTTTTTACAAAAGCAACTTTATTGAAGTATAATTGACATAGCATTAAATTTGCACTTTTTCTTTTTTTTTGAGATGGAGTCTCCCTCTGTCACCCAGGCTGGAGTGCAATGGAGAGATCTCAGCTCACGGCAACCTCCGCCTCCCGGGTTCAAGCAATTCTCCTGCCTCAGCCTCCCGAGTAGCTGGGATTACAGCCACAAACCACCATGCCCAGGTAATTTTTGTATTTTTTTGTAGAGATGGGGTTTCACCATGTTGGCTAGGCTAGTCTCAAACTCCCGATCTCAGGTGATCCACCCGCCTCGGCTTCCCAAACTGCTGGGATTACAGGTGTGAACCACCCCACCTGACCTTAAATTTGCCTTTTTAAGTGTGCATTTGGACATGTTTTGCCATACATAACTACCACCCTAATCAAGATAAAGAACATTTCTATCATCCAAAAA
>NW_026652289.1:70644481-70649660 GCF_009828535.3 Hylobates moloch
TTTTTTTTTTTTTTTTTTGAGACGGAGTCTCGCTCTGTCTCCCAGGTTGGAAGCTCCGCCTCCCGGGTTCACGCCATTCTCCTCCTGCCTCAGCCTCCTGAGTAGCTGGGACTACAGGCACCCACCACTAGGCCCGGCTAATTTTTTTGTATTTTTTTTTAGTAGAGACGGGGTTTCACCGTGTTATCTAGGATGGTCTCGATCTCCTGATCTCGTGATCTACCTGCCTCGGCCTCCCAAAGTGCTGGGATTACAGGCGTGAGCCACCGCACCCGGCCTATGTAACTTAATTACTTATTATGTCTTTTTTTATTATGTCTCCTTGACTGCCACCATGATATAGACTTTTTGAGGCAGGATCTTTGTTTTGCTCACTGAAGTTCCCAAGTTCACAATGCCAGGTAAATAATAGGCACTGGGCATGTATGTTGAGTAAATTGCAAAGGATTTGATCAAATGTGAAAGGTGAAATTCTCGGTCAGGCGCAGTGGTTCACACCTGTAATCCTGGCACTTTGGGAGGCTAAGGCGGGCAGATCACTTGAGGTCAGGAGTTCAAGACCAGCCTGGTCAATATGGTGAAACCTCATCTCTACTAAAAATACAAAACTTAGCCGTCATGGTGGCAGGTGCCTGTAATCCCAGCTATTCAGGAGGCTGAGGCAAGAGAATTGCTTGAACCCGGGAGGTGGAGGTTGCAGTGAGCCGAGATCAAGCCACTGCACTCCAGCCTGGGCAACAGAGACTCCATCTCAAAGAAAAAAAAAAATTTATGGCCGGGCACGGTGGCTCACACTTGTAATCCCAGCACTTTGGGAGGCCGAAGTGGGTGGATCACGAGGTCAGGAGATCGAGACCAGGCTGGCTAACACGGTGAAACCCTGTCTCTACTAAAAATACAAAAATTAGCTGGGCATGGTGGCGGACGCCTGTAATCCCAGCTACTCGGGAGGCTGAGACAGGAGAATCACTTGAACCCAGGAGGCGGAGGTCGCAGTGAGTTGAGATCGCACCACTGCACTTCAGCCCGGGCAACAGAGCAAGACTCCGTCTCAAAAAATAATAATAAATAAATAAATAAATTAATTAATTAATTAAATAAAAATACGAAAATTAGCCAGGCCCAGTGGCGGACTCCTGTAGTCCCAGCTACTCAGGAGGCTGAGGCATTGAGAATCACTTGAACCTGGGAGGCGGAGGTTGCAGTAAGCTGAGATCATGCCACTGCACTCCAGCCTGGGCAACAGAGCGAGACTCCATCTAAAAAAAAAAAAAAAAATCACAAGAAAGCCATTTTGCTCATGTCATATACTTGAGGGTCATCCTGAATTCTTCTCCTTCACCCCACATCCAGTCTATTAGCGAGTCCTGTCACCTCTGCTTCCAAAATACACTCAGCAGCTGACCATTTCTAGCCATTTCTTCTACTCCCACCCTGGTCCACGTGTTTGGATTATTGCAGCAGCTTCATTATTGATTTCCCTGTTTGTCTTCTTGCCCCACTAAAATCCTGGCTCCACAGCAGCCAGAGTGATCTTTCTGAAACATAGTTCAGATGACATCATTTACATGATTCTAAGCATGTAAATGTACCTCCTAAGCATGTAACCTGTATTAGTCTGTTCTCGTGCTGCTGCTATGAAGAAATACCTGAGACTGGGTAATTTATAAAGGAAAGAGGTTTAATTGACTCACAGTTCTGCAAGGCTGGGGAGGCCTTAGGTAACTTATAAAATCATGGCAGAAGGGGAAGTAAACACATCCTCCTTCACATGGTGGCAGGAAAGAGAATGAGAGCCGAGTGAAGGGGTAATCTCCTTATAAAACCATCAAATCTTGTGAGAACTCACTATCACGAGAACAGTATGGAGGGAACTTCCCACCCCTATGGTTCAGTTAACTTCACCTGGTCCCTCCCTTGACACATGGGGATTACTACAATTCAAGATGCGATTTTGGGTGGGGACACAGCCAAACCATATCAGGACCCTTCAGTGGTTTCCCGTTACAATTCGAATAAAGTCCAGGCTGGGCTAGGTGGCTCATGCTTTTAATCCCAGCACTTTGGGAGGCTGAGATGGGCAGATCACTTGAGGTCAGGAGTTTGAGACCAGCCTGGTCTACATGGTGAAATCTTGTGTCTACTAAAAATACAAAAAATTAGCTGCAGGTGGTGGCACACGCCTGTAGTCCCAGCTCCTCAGGAGGCTGAGGCAGGAGAATCGCTTGAACCTGAGAGGTGGAAGTTGCAGTGAGCCAAGATCGCGCCATTGTACTCCAGCCTGGGCGACAGAGTAAGACTCCATTTCAAAAAAAAAAAAATAATAAAGTCCAAACTCCTGAACATGGCCTATGGGCCTACAATATCAGACCCCTGTCTTCATCTTCCATCTCTCCTCCTACCTCCCTCCTCCACACCAGCCCCTTTTCTGTCAGATTCAACAATCTCATTTCCATCTCAGAGCTTTGCACTTAGTGTTGCTCTGCTGTAATGCTCTGCCCGCATGTTTTCACCTGCTTTCTCTTTCCTATCATTCACCTCTCGGCTCAAAAGTTGCCTCAGAGAGGCCTTTCCTGATTGCTGTAACCAAAGTTGGACCCTTTAATCCAGTTATTTCAACACCACCATCCTATAACTTTCTTCATAGAACTTATCACTAACTAAAATTACTTTGTTCATTCATTCATCTGTTTATTGTCACTCTACTGCCTTCCCTGGAACATAAATTATATAAATTCTTTTTTTTTTTTTTTTTTGAGGAGTCTCACTCATATCGCCCAGGCTGGAGTGCAGTGGTGTGATCCCAGCTCACGGCAACCTTTGCCTTCCAGGTTCAAGAGATCCTCCTGCTGGGACTACAGGCGTGTAACACAAAGCCCAGCTAATTTTTGTATTTTTAGTAGAGATGGGGTTTCATTCACCAAGTTGGCCAGGCTGGTTTCGAACTCCTGACCTCAAGTGATCCACCCGCCTCAGCCTCCCAAGGTTCTGGGATTATAGGCATTTGAGCCACCACACCTGGCCCTAAATTCTGTAAATTCTGTGAGAGCAGGGATCTTGCTTATATTGTTCTTACCAGTTTCCCCTGCACCTGGAATTTTGTCCTAGTGCCTAGCACAAAATAAGCATTCAATACATACATATATATGTAGTAATATAGATATATAACACAAATTATATATACTTGTATTTAAGTAATATATATAATGAATTATTATACAAAATAACTACTTCATTATAAAAAACTTGGAAAATACAGAAAAAAAATCTTGTACTACCACTATCCAGTGATAAAATACTATTTTTATTTTATTTTATTTTATTTTATTTTATTTTATTTTATTTTATTTTATTTTATTTTATTTTATTTTATTTTATTTTATTTTATTTTATTTTTGTGAGATGGAGTCTCGCACTGTCGCCTAGGCTGGACTGCAGTGGCGGGATCTCGGCTCACTGCCAGCTCCGCCTCCCGGGTTCACACCATTCTCCTGCCTCAACCTCCCGAGTAGCTGGGACTACAGGTGCCCACCACCACGCCCGGCTAATTTTTTGTAGTTTTAGTAGAGACGGGGTTTCACCATGTTAGCCAGGATGGTCTTGATTTCCTGATCTCGTGATCCGCCCGCCTTGGCCTCCCGAAGTGCTGGGATTACAGGTGTGAGCCACCACACCTGGCCAATAAAATACTTTTTTTTTTTGAGACGGAGTCTGGCTCTTTCACCCAGGCTGGAGTGCAGTGGCACGATCTCCATTCACTGCAAGCTCCGCCTCCTGGGTTCACGCCATTCTCCTGCCTTAGCCTCCCGAGTAGCTGGGACTACAGGCACCCGCCACTACCCCTGGCTAATTTTTTGTATTTTTAGTAGAGACAGGGTTTCACCGTGTTAGCCAGAATGGCCTTGATCTCCTGACCTCGTGATCCGCCCGCCTCAGCCTCCCAAAGTGCTGGGATTACAGGCGTGAGCCACCGTGCCTGGCACAAAAATACTATTTTTAATATGTATCTTCCAGACTTTTCTAGTCACACTTTTCCCTTCCAGTGGTGTTTTATAACATATATACAGTATTTTCACTGAACTATTGTTTACAACTTTCTCTTCAAATATATTTCTACATCATTTTTAATGTCTTCATGATATTATATAAGTAGACAACAATTTTGGCTGGTTCCAGTGGCTCACACCTGTAATCCTAGCACTTTGGGAAGCTAAGGCTGTGAATCATTTGAAGCTAGGAGTCTAAGACAAGCCTGAGCAACGTGGCAAAACCCTGTCTCTACAAAAAATACAAAAATTATCCCAGAGTGGTGGCATGCACCTTTAGTCCCACCTACTCAGGAGGCTGAGGTGGGAGGATTGCTTGAGCCTGAGAGGTCAAGGCTGCAGTGAGCTGAGATCACCCTACTGCATGCGCACTCCAGCCTGGGTGACAGAGTAAGACCCTGTCTCAAAAAAAAAAAAATGTTTTTTTCTTAACTTGTTCTTCATTATGTACATGTAGATTTAGATTGTTTTCAGAGTTTTCTACTGTCGGAACAAACTCTGAGGTAAACATACTTAACTATTTTCATAGGCTATATTCCTAGAGATAAAATTACTGGAGTAACTATTAATATGTATAATTCATTTTTATTTATGTTCATTAAAATTTATTTACTTATTTGAGACAGGGTCTCTCTTCTGTTGCCCGTGCTGGAGTGCAGCATGGGGCTCGCTGTAGCCCCAACCTCCCAGTCTCAGGTGATCCTCCCACCTTAGCCTCCTGAATAGCCAGGACTACAAGGATGCACCACTATGGCTGGATAAGTTTTTTGTTTTTTTAGTAGAGTCTTGGTTTCACTATGTTGCCCAGGCTGGTCTTGAACTCCTGGGCTCAATTGATCCTACTGTGTTGGCCTCCCAAAGTGCTGGGATTACAGGCATGCACAACCAGGCCCAGCCATTTTCTTCCTTTGTTAAACTCAAAATATAAATAAAATTAGCATACTCCATACCTGTTTTTTGTGTTTTTAAAATTTAGGAATATATCCTGGAGAGCTTCTGTATAATTATTTAGGCAGGGTGTGGTGGTTCATGCCTGTAGGCCAAGGTTGGCAGATTACTTGAGCTCAGGAGTTTAAGACCAGCCTGGCCAACATGGTGAAACACTGTCTCTACCAAAAAAAAAAAAAAAAAAA
>NW_026652289.1:70649760-70657493 GCF_009828535.3 Hylobates moloch
ACTCCGCCTCCCAGGTTCAAGCTATTCTCCTGCCTCAGCCTCCGGAGTAGCTGGGATTATAGGTTCCCGCCACCAGGCCTGGCTAATTTTTTGTATTTTTTTTTTTAGTAGAGACAGGGTTTCACTATGTTGGTGAGACTGGTCTCAAACTTCTGACCTCGTGATCTGCCTGCCTCGGCCTCCCAAAGTGCTGAGATTACAGGCGTGAGCCACTGTGCCCGGCCAAAGTAGTTATCTTTTCGGTGGGAGGATGCCTCCAGGAAGGGACACACAGGAAGCATCAAAGGTGCTGGTAATCTGCCACCTGCCAAGAGGGTAGGAAAAAAAAATTAAAATAATTAAAAATTTTTTTAAAAAAAGAAACAAAGGGGCTGGTAATGTTCTATTTCTCAAGCTGGGTTGTGTATATACAGCATTGCTTTTTTTCTTTCTTTCTTTCTTTTTTTTTTTTTTTCAGAGACAAGGTCCTGCTCTGTCGCCCAGGCTGGATTGCAGTGGCACGATCATGGCTCACTGCAGTCTCGACCTCCCAGGGTCAAGTGATCCTCCCACTTCAGCCTCCTGAGTAGCTGGGACCACAGGCAAACACCAGCACGCCCAGCTAATTTTTGCATTTTTGGTAGAGACAGGGTTTTGCCATGTTTCCCAGGCTGGTCTGGAACTCTTGGGTTCAAGTGATTCACCCATTTGAGCCTCTTGAGTAGCTGAGAATATAGGTGCATACCACCACACCTGGCTAATTTTTAATTTTTTGTAGAGACAGAGTCTCACTGTGTTACCTAGGCTGGTCTCGAACTACTGGCCTCAAGCGATCCTCCCCAACCTTGGCCTCCCAAAGTGCTGGGATTACATGTGTGAGCCACTGCACCTGGCCTTATTATTGTTATTTTAAAACTGTACATGCATATTACATTACATATGTATGTATTGTATAATTGTGTAATACTATCAAGATAAAACTTTTAAACAACAAATATTAAAATATCTCACCTCTTTTTTTTAACCTTTGGTTATCTCTGAAATAGTGACTCTCCTCTTTCAGTCCCACTGCACAACTCTTCAAGATCCATTTGACCTTCACACAGCCGGTGGGTGCTACTCCAAAGTGCCTAGACCATGGGTCGTTTTCACCAGTGATGGAAAGATAGCACCATACACCTAGTATTTTGGAGACTATAATGATAAGCAATAATTAATAATTTGTAAAAATGGGCCGGGCACGGTGGCTCACATCTGTAATCCCAGCACTTTGGGAGGCTGAGGTGGGTGGATCATGAGGTCAGGAGATCAAGACCATCCTGGCTAACACGGTGAAACCCTGTCTCTACTAAAAATACAAAAAAAAATTAGCCAGGCATGGTGACTGGTGCCTGTAGTCCAGCTACTCAGGAGCCTGAGGCAGGAGAATGGCGTGAACCCGGGAGGTGGAGCTTGCAGTGAGCCGAGATCGCGCCAGTGCACTCCAGCCTGGACGACAGAGCAAGACTCCGTTTCAAAAATAATAATAATAATAATATAATAATAATAATAATAATAATAATAATAATAATAATAATAATAATTTGCAAAAATGACTAACTGCTTTAATTTGCCTTAGCAGAGTCAAATACGACTCCTCCATCATAAAAGAACTGAGGGATCTAAAAGCAGTTCACGGCTTTGGAATTGTAGACCTGGCATGCTCTCCCACACAGAGAGACCAAGAACTTGCGTCTTCTATCTCTTCATTACCAAGACATCTAAACAAAAGGTTCTTGAAAATGTTTTAGTAATTCAAGTAAATAATAAGTGATGCAATTATTCTGGTTCTTTTTTCTTTCCAACATTCCAAATGTTGAAGTTAAAGTAGGTTAGGAATTTTAAAAGGAAAGTTTTATATCTGATCTAAATGCCAAATCTTCCAGAATCACAATTGAAGCAAAATTGCACAGATTAGTAATTTTATAAGCTAAGATACACCAGAAACTGCCAGTAAACTACAGAAGCTGGATGAGAGATATGAAATAGATTCTCCCTCACACCCCTCCTAAGGAACCAACCTTGTTGACACCTTGATCTCAGACTTTAGCCTCCAGAACTGGGAGACAATAAATTTTTGTTGTTTAAGCAAAATTTTTTGACTTTTTTTTGAGATAGCCTGTCACCTAGGCTGGAGTGCAGTAGCATGATCACGGCTCACTGCAGCCTGGAACTCCTGGGTTCAAATGATCCTCCTGCTTCAGCCTCCCAAGTAGCTGGGCCCACAAGTGTGCACACCCATGCCTGGCTAATTTTTTTTTTTTGAGGTAGAGTCTCACTCTGTCTCCCAGGCTGGAGTGTAGTGGCACAATCTCAGCTCACTGCAACCTCCATCTCCTGGGTTTAAGTGATTCTCCTGCCTCAGCCTCCTGGGTAGCTGGAATTACAGGTGCATGCCACCATGCCCGGCTAATTTTTGTATTTTTAGTAGAGATGGGTTTTTGCCACATTGGCCAGGCTGGTCTCGAACTCCTGACCTCAGGTGATCCACCTGCCTTGGCCTCCCAAAGTGCTGGGATTACAAGTGTGAGCCACCACGCCCAGCCTCCTGGCTAACATTTTTAATTTTAATTTCATTTTTTGTAGAGACAGGGTCTCACTGTATTACCCAGGCTGGTCTCGACCTCTTGGCCTCAAGCAATCCTTCCTCCTTGGCCGGTCAACATGCTGGGATTACAGGCATAAGCCATAGTACCTGGCCTCAAAAAAGAATTTTAAAGCCTTGCATCTTGGGCTGAAATAAAGGCCACCTCTGATACTTCCTAGGTTATATAAAAAATGACTACTGACAGTCATTGAAAGGAGAGTTGATTGGAAGTGATCCTTTCAGTGAATTCCCAGAAACCGACATTAAGGAACTATTTCAGTTTTTTTAAAGCTAAAAAATCAAAACAAAAACAAAACATTTTTTCAGATGTCAAGTTTCTGTGTTATTCAATAATTTAAAAATCAGAATTCTAGGCCAGGCACGGTGGCTCACACCTGTAATTCCAGCACTTTGGGAGGCTGAGGGGGGCAGATCACCTGAGGTCGGGAGTTTGAGACTAGCCTGGCCAACATGATGAAACTCCATCTCTACTAAAAATACAAAAATTAGCTGGGTGTGGTGTGGCGTGCACCTGTAATCCCAGTTACTCGGGAAGCTGAGACGAGAGAATTGCTTGAACCTGGGTGGCGGAGGTTGCAGTGAGCCAAGGTCGCGCCACTGCACTCCAGCCTGAGTGACAGAGTGAGACCCTGTCTCAAAAAAAAAAAAAAAAAAAGAAAAGAAAAAAGAAAACTATCAGAATAAACAACTGGCTAACTATCCATCACTACCTCAGCTTAGGCTATACCATAAAGTGTTATTCCCTATTTCCCTGTCTTTGGTATTTACTCATTCATCTTGGTTTTCCTAAACAATGTTACTAAAACTGGATTTCCGTTTTGCTCTACTGATCTTCAATATGAAAATGTTATTTAGTTTTCAGTTCAGTAGACATTTCTAGAAGCTGTTGTATTTTCACACGATAGAGTGCATCTCAGGGAATGATTTTAGCAAAGAAAAACGTTTTGGGTTGGTGTTGCAGACTCAGAGTAGAATGCATGGATTCACTATGGAACCTCTCCAGACCCTGTCATCACTGTGTTCCCAGAGATGGTTCTCCAGTGGGAGAACCTAATGGTAAGGAACAAATTGACTTCACTTCTGTTATTGCCTGCCTCTCAAAACCAGTCTTTGCAAGTCTTGGAGCCTGAGGTCTGGGTTTTTCTTGCAAGAGTTAAGAAATAAACTTTAGACGTGTCAAAAAAAAAAAAAAAGCCAAACCAAACAAAAACAAAGCATTGATTTCAATTCTTCCTTCAGAGCTATGTCATATAACGGCTGCTGCTGACACACACAGCCTGTCTGGGCTGTGGACCAGTTTATTATTTCATAATAAACACTGGCCATTGATTCCCAGAGAACCTTATTTTCAAAAGAGGGAATTGGTCCTCTTAAAGCTGGCCCCACATAATGAAGACCCATTACCTGACACTCCAATAGTAAAAGAGCTGGAATATCTTGGTAAGATATTTATGCAACAGTCCTTTCCTGTGGTCTTCCAGAGGTTAAGGTGTCCTGCAATAGTTGAGGATAGTACTTGCAAGGAATAACGTTGGTGTTGGTAGAGAAAGGTTTCTTTGAGCTGTGGTTTGTTGAAGAATCTGGGGAGTTAATGGAGATCTCTGTAGGCGAGAGCATCCACCTCTGTAGACGAGGGCATCCATCCCTGTAGATAAGAGCATCTTGTCCGAGTCTTGCAGTTGCATCTGCTCCAGTAGATGGCGCCTCTAACTCTTTTCCTGTCAGCTTCTGACAAGCTTCTCTTTCCGTTTCTAATTGAAGTATTTCTTTTTCTTTCCCTTGACTTTTTTTTTTTTTTTTTTTTTTTTTTTTGAGACGGAGTCTCGCTCTGTTGCCCACGCTGGAGTGCAGTGGAGCGATCACGCCTCACCGCTGCTTCAACCTCCGGGGCTCAAGCGATCCTCGCACCTCAGTCTCGCAGGACTACGGGCGCTAGCGACCACACCAGCCTCTTTTTTCTTTCTTGTCTTTCTTTCTTTCTCTTTTTCTTTCTCTCTCTCTCTTCTTTCGTTCTTTCTCTTTCTCTCTCTTTTCTTTCGGCAGATTCTCCCCATGTTGCTTGGGCTGGTCTCGAACTCCGGGACTCAAGCAATCCTCCCACCTCAGCCTTCCAGAGTGCTGGAATTACAGGTATGAGCCACTGTACTCAGCCTAAAAAAGTGAGTTTTCAACTCACAATTTTTTTTCTTTTTTTTTCCTCTATATTCCGCCAGTACATTTCATTTTAACAACTTCTACAGCTGAAGATTTTCCTTTGAAAAAATAATCTTCCCAGCCCACGCAGCACGCCGCCCCATCCAGCATGGCCAACATGGTGATGTTGCGGGACAATCAAAAGACGGAAGAGACCGAACAGAGTGAGTTCAGGAAAGGTCGTTATTAAAAGGTGACCACCTGGCCCAGGAGGACTAGCGTCCAGGAAAGTCTGAGCTCCAGACAAAGAAAGTAGCCACGTTTTAAGCAGTCAGTGGCCGGGCGCAACGTGATGCAGGAAGCGCACTTACTCAAGCGAGAACAAAGACAGTTGATCAGCCTTTTACATGTATCTATACTACATGTTCCACATCCCTGGGAAACCATGTTTCTGTATCAACCTTGTAACTTTGCAGCTGCCCCAGGGAGGTGAAGCAGGAACTCGCTGAGCCTCAGGGAATGTGAAACTAGCAAGTACAGATAAGGCTCGCCAAGCGCAGAAGGAAAAACAGGCAGTTAGTATTCTTCTCTAACTTGGTGGGGGGCTGGGGGGGGGGGGGGGGGTGGGGGGGGTGGCTACACTACACTTAGCTTTTGAAGGAAAAAGTAAAAATTTTTGGTTGTCTGATTATACTTGTAAAATTCATGAATTCCTTCTTCAGTGAAACCCAGTCTCACCTAAAAATACAAAAATTAACAGGGTGTGGTGGCACACACCTGTAATCCCAGCTACTGGGAAGGCTGAGGCAGGAGAACTGCTTGAACCTGCAAGGTGGAGGTTGCAGTGAGCGGAGATAGTGCCACTGCACTACAGCCTGGGCGACAGAGCGAGACCCTGTCTCAAAAAAAAAAAAAAAAATCTACCCATGCTCTGCACAGACATTGATAGACCTATAGTCATCACTGCAAGAAGCTGGCAAACCTCAGGAAAATGATGCAGCCCTGGCATCTCTAGAGAAGTTGCAGCACTAACGGGCATTGTAAATAAAAATGTATTTACAAATGCATTCCCAGCACTTCCCTGGCAAGTGCTGGGAAAAGCCTAGCAGGCTACAGAAGTGTCTAGGAGGGTTACAAAGGTCCAGAAGCAAGAGAGAGCGCACGGGCTAGTTGAAATGGAAGAGGGAGCTGCAGGTTGCAGGGCTTGTTGATGGGGATGACCTCTAAGCTGAGATCCGAAGGAGGAGCAGGAGCCGGCCAGGCAGTGACATGATGGGAAAGAAGAGGGTGGGGTCAGGGGTATGTTGCAGGGAGAGGAGCAGGGACGGTATCTACAAATGTGTTGTGGAAAGAGAAAAAATCCTAGTTCAAGGAAAGGTAAGATCTGTGTCTCCAGGGAGATTTAGAAAGGTATCTTTCAGGGGCTCTTAACCTTTTTTTTTTTGTGACACAGACCCTTTCGGCAGTCTGGGGAAGTCTAAGGATCTCGTCTCCGAATTTTTTTTTAATGTTCATTAAATTTTTAAAATTCTTTGTAGAGACAGGGGTCTCACTATGTTGCCCAGACTGTCTTTGAACTCCCAGACTCAAGGGCTGCTCCTAAGATTTCAGGCATGAGCCACCATGCCTGGCCAGAATGTTGTTTTTAAATGTGTAAAATTAAATATATTGGAATACAAAGACAACCAATTTTGTTGGAATAGTTGCCAAAATATTCTCAAAGTTTGTGATGTAATAATATAATAATGCATGCACTTTTTTTTTGAAATGGAGTCTTGCTCTGTCACCCAGGCTGGAATGCAGTGGCATGATTTCGGCTCACTGCAACCTCCACCTCCCAGGTTCAAGCAATTCTCCTGCCTCGGCCTCCCTGGTAGCTGGGACTACAGGCATGCGCCACCACACCTGGGTAATTTTTGTATTTTTAGTAGAGACATGGCTTCACCATGTTGGCCAGGCTGGTCTTGAACTCCTGACCTCAAATGATCCACCCGCCTCAGCCTCCCAAAGGGCTGGGATTACAGGCGTGAGCCACCGTGCCTAGCTTAATGCATGCACTTCTTTATGAATGCATAACGTTACAAGACCTAATAGCGGGTCTAAAAATTACCATAATTTTGAAGTAGCAGTGAGCGTAAAGCAATAACAGTAATCTGACATAAAAATATCTGTGATTTCTATTGGTGACAAAATAATGGATAAGGTTAATATTACTGTAGTTAGTTGCTTACAGTTACTGAAGGATGTGCTTTCAATTAGGGAGTATGGAAATAAGGATGAAATCTTTTTCTGAACCAAATAACCCACTGAATTCTATCCATGGACCCCTTGGAAATGCCTGGAACCCAGCAGAAACCCTTCCTAGCAGCAGGGTGGAGAATGCATTGGAGAGCAAGGCTAAGGAAGGGTGACTCAATGTCCTGAGCCCAAGGAGGTATCGACATTCCTAACGGATTTGGATCTATAACAGAAAGGAGCCACTGGAGCCAGCAGAGAATGGGGCCACTGCTTTCCACACTCAGTGCCCAAACCTTGCTGAAGCACCTGCCAGGTGCCCGGTTGTGGAGCATGGTGCAATGCATACAGCTTCGTGGAGGAGAGAATCTGTAAACCATGACTGCAGAAGATTGATAAATACTGATTATTAATCTACAGCACAGTATAGGATTGATGAATACTAATTATTAATCTACAGCACAGATTAGGAGGGTGATTAAGCCAGCATGCAGTAGATTTGGGTTACACTCCTTTCTACGGTTTAGAAGCTGTATAACCTTAGGCAAGCTAATCTTTCAGTCTCCTCATCTGTAAAATGGAGTAATAAAAATATCTGTCATGATCAAGGGTTATAGTGATGTAATTCACGTAAAACGTGGTGCCTGTAGATAATAAATACTGGATAAAGTGTCTCGTGGTAGCTTTTGAAGTGAAACCTGGTATTTCATAATCAGGACAGGTGTTAAAAACCCCAGAG
>NW_026652289.1:70657593-70662159 GCF_009828535.3 Hylobates moloch
AGACATATGTAACAAACCTGCACATTGTGCACATGTACCCTAAAACCCTAAAGTATAATAAAAAAAAAGAAAAAAAAATTACTAAAATCTTTAGCCACTGGCTAGTCGGCTTTGATTAATGTCAAAAACACAAGACCAGTTTTGCTTCAATACACCTTGCAGTGGAACACTTTTATCACTAGGGCGCGCTATTAGCATTGCTAGCCAGTTAATGATCCTGCCGGAGGAGCCTGAAAATCACAGAAAGCCGTCCAGCGTTTGGAGTGGAGTGGCAGGCTCCTGAACTAGACTGAAAGTCACTGAACTTTTTCCAGACTGTCACAGGCACACCACTACTTTCTCATTTTAAAACTATGAGTATACAACAATAATAGATTAATGGAGCCAGGCGCGGTGGCTCACACCTGTAATCCCAGCACTTTGGGAGGCCGAGGCCAGCGGATCACCTGAGGTCAGGAGTTCAAGACCAGCCTGGTTAACATTATGAAACCCTGTCTCTACTAAAAATACAAGAAAATTAGCTGGGCGTGGTGGCAGGCACCTGTAATCCCAGCTACCAGGGAGGCTGAGGCCGGAGAATCGCTTGAACCCAGGAGGTGGAGGTTGCAGTGAGCCAAGACGGTGCCATTGCACTCCAGCCTGAGTGACAGAGCAAGACTGTCTTTAAAAAAAAGAAAATAAATCAAGGCCAGGCACAATGGCTCACGCCTGTAATCTCAGCACTTTGAGAGGCTGAGGGGGATGGATCACTTGAGGTCAGGAGTTCAAGACCAACCTGGCCAACATGGTGAAACCCCGTCTTTACGAAAAAAACAAAAATTATTCTGGTGTGCTGGCAGGAGACTGTAATCCCAGCTACTTGGGAGGCTGAGGCGGGATAACTGCTTGAACCTGGGAGGTGGAGGTTGCAGTGAGCCAAGATCGTGCCACTGCCCTCCAGCCTGGGTGACAGGGTGAGACTCCATCTCAAAAAAAAAAAAAACAAGCCTTTTACTTAAAAATAAGCTTTTCACTAAAAAAAAAAAAAAAAAAAAAGAACGAAGTTTCAAAAACACAAACGCTCGAGGTAGTGAATATATTTGATGTGGATGCCTTTCTGTCGGAATCAGAATGCAGCTGATACTGACTTAAAGAAATGAAGCTCTCAGAGAACCCCAAGGATTTGGCCTTTGAGTATCTTTATATGCTGTATACCTCTCTTATAGCAGTTATTACAATGTATTGTAATAAGATTTGCATGTTTGCTAATCATTACATTGTGAAACCCTGAGGGACAGGACTGAATTTATTCAAATTTGCTTTCCCAGTGCCTATCAGAGTAGATGGCATTAGTAGGCTGTATAAAAACTTGTTTATGGGGGCCGGGTGTGGTGGCTCACGCTTGTAATCCCAGCACTTTGGAAGGCCAAGGCAGGTGGATCACGAGGTCAGGAGATCGAGACCATCCTGGCTAACATGGTGAAACCCCAACTCTACTAAAAATATAAAAAAATTAGCCAGGCATGGTGGCGGGCGCCTGTAGTCCCAGCTACTCGGGAGGCTGAGGCAGGAGAATGGCTTGAACCCAGGAGGCGGAGCTTGTAGTGAGCCGAGATCGCGCCACTGCACTCCAGCCTGGGTGACAGAGCGAGACTCTGTCTCAAAAAAAAAAACAAAAAAACTTGTTTATGGGGATTTTGTTTGTGGATTTTGTTTGTGGATTAAGTAACGTTCAAATAGAAACTTATCTGACGAAAAACTGAAAAACAGGGCTGCTTGCTGGTTTGCAGAAATGCTTGAGCACCAGTTCACTATTGAGTTTCATGTTTCAAAGCACTGTGTAATGAGTTTAAAAAAGAGATTTATTGAGATATAATTAACATACCATATAATTTACCCACTTCCGTGTGCAGCTCTGAGATTTGTTTCTAAAGAGAGATAGAAAGAGAAAAGGGCAGCGGTCTCTTTTCCTTGAGTTGCACACTGATTCACACTGTGGTGCTGTCCTAATAACAATGTGATGTAAATGACACATCTAGATCCTTTTCTGTTTGGATTATGGGAAGAAGGTTACAAAGTGGTACCTAAAGATAGGCAGAAGAGGACCTAAATGGAAGGAAAGGAAAAGAAGGAAGAGATTCTTCAATATGTTATTTATTTCATGCTAGGACAAAAGAAGCTGTGTTGAAAGGGGATTTATGTCCTGTGTGGGGACTTTTTAATGTAAATCTGAACTTTGGACGTTGTATCTTTGAATATGCTGTAAGACTGATCCTAGAGTCTGTCTGATTCCTTTAGACTTATCCAGGGACACATCCTTAGACTTGAGTGACTCCTCTCTCTTATTTTCCCAAGTCTTACTGTATTCGTTATCTCTTGCTGCATGACCAATTATCCCAAAAATTAGTGCTTAAAGCAATAGTAAACATTTACTATATCGCATAGTTTCTGTGATATAGTAACACATTTTAGAAGTGGCTTAGCTGGGTGATTCTGGCTTGGAGTGTCTCACAAGGTGGTGGTTAAGAAGCCAGCTGGGCTTTCAGTCATCTGAAGGCTTGACTGGGGCTGGAGGATTCATTTCTAAGAATGGCTCACTAACATAGATGGCAAACTGGTGCTGATTATTGATACAATGCTTCAGTTCCTTGCCAGAGGACCACTGCATGGGACTGCTAGAGTATCTTCAGGAGAGGACAACTGGCTTCTCTCTAAATAAGTGATCCAAGAAGGCATAAGGCAGAAGCTACAATGTCTGTTATAACCTGGCCTTGATATTCTCACACCATAATTTCTGGAAAATCCTATTGGTTACACAGGTCAGTCCAATTCAGTATGGAAAGGAATAAATACGAATGAGAGTAAGTGAGGTAGGGATCATTTGGGGCCATCTGGAAGGCTGGCTACCACATTTATTTATTAGAGACAGAGTCTTGCGTTGTCACCCAGGCTGGAGTCCAGTGATGCAATCATGGCTCACTGCAGCCTCGACCTTCTGGGCTCAAGCAATCCTCCCGCCTCAGCCTCCTGGGTAGCTGGGACTACAGGGGCCAGCTAATTAAAAATATATATTTTTTGTAGAGACAGAGTCTCACTATGTTGCTAGGGCTGGTCTCCAACTCCAGGGCTCAATGGATCCTCCTGCCTTGGCCTCCCAAAGTGCTGGGATTACAAGTGTGAGCCACTATGCTCAGTTTATTTCTTAAAAGAGATATATACATATATATTTGAGTTTTATATATATACTTGAGATCTCTCTACATCTATATCTCAAAGGGGATTCCTAAACTCTAGTACCAGCTCTTGAATAACATATTACATTGACATTTAGCCTGACTGAAAGAGTATCTCTGGGGACAGCTCAATAATTCTTGAATGGAAAAGACTAGAGAAAAGGGGAGGCTTTTATTGCTAAGCCTAATTTCAATGAATCTGGACATTTTTTCCCTATAAGCTTTTTTTTGTTTGTTTTTTAAAGACAGGATATCACTGTTGCCCAGACTGGAGTGCAGTGATGTGATAATAGCTCATGCAGCCTTGACATCCAGGGCTCAAGCAATCCTCCTGCCTCAGCCTCCCAAGTGGCTGGGACTACAGGTGCGTGCCACCACACCTGGCTAATTTTTGTATTTTTAGTAGAGACAGGGCTGGCTAATTAAAATTTTTTTGTGTATAGAGACAAGGTCTTGTTACGTTGCCCAGGCTGGTCTTGAACTCCTGGGCTCAACTGATCCTCCTGCCTCAGCCTTCCGAATAGGTGAGACTACAGGGGCATGCCACCATGCACCGCTAATTAAAAAAAAATTTAAATCCATGTTTCCATGATAACTGTGTGTGTGTGTGTGTGTGTGTGTGTGTGTGTGTGTGTGTGTGCAGAAGGAGTCTCCTTATGTCTCCTTACATTGCCCAGTTTGGTCTTGAACTCCTGGACTCAAGTGATCCTCCCACCTCAGCCTTTCAAAGTGCTGGCATTGCAGGCATTAGCCACTGTGCCTGGCCCCTAAAAACTTCTTTAATTTTAAAGAAAAATATTTGCAGAAACCCTAATATTTTCTTATTCAAATTACATGATTGGGTCAATACTCTGAAATGAATGAAATACTCTATTAGACATAGTAATAGAAAAAGTAACTTGTGGTTTTAATCAGTAGAAATAAAAAACAATTTGGCAACATCTTTATGTTTGCATAGAACAAGATCAGCTGCATCATCACTTGCCTTTAATGTACAGTTTGTCCTGCTTTTAATCCAAGGATCTGGACATGACAGACAGTAGAGATGCCTGCTGTTTTTAAAAAGAATAGCAAGAGGCTGTTGCACTTCCTGAGTAAGAAGAAACAGATTCTATAGGAACAGTTCCAAGATTGAATATAGGATTAGTCATTTACCTTTCTATATTCTTAATCAGCTTTAATGACAATGTCACTTGAGTGAAGAAAAGGATTTAAAGTAAAAATGAAGTTCATGGCCGGGCGCAGTGGCTCACGCTTGTAATCCCAGCACTTTGGGAGGCCGAGGCGGGCGGATCACGAGGTCAGGAGATCGAGACCACGGTGAAACCCCGTCTCTACTAAAAATACAAAAAAA
>NW_026652289.1:70662259-70662988 GCF_009828535.3 Hylobates moloch
ACCGCAAAGAAGTCGCGCTTTGATTGGGCCGCTGTCAGGTGTCGCTGCCGGCAGGTTCGGCTGCGCGAGCGGAGGGAGGCGGGTGAGTGAAGGCTGGGGGCGGTGGGGGAGTGGCTGGGGCTGGGGGCGGTATCGGAGGGGGTGGGCGCGGTAGAGTGGGCTTGGTGGGTTCCCAGGGCTGGGGTTCGTTCCGGGTGGGCTCCGCTTTGGGAAGAGGCCCAGCGGAGGGGCCTTAGTGTCAGCGTAGGGAGAGTGAGGCAGCGAAGGCGGGGGCGGGCAAAGGCTAGTGGAGTCGGGATGCGAGGGCGGTATTCGTGACTCGGAGCTGTGCGAGGAGAGTACCGAGGAGGGGGTCGGCGGGAGAGGAGATAGATAGGTATGTGGGGGTCTGCGTGAGGAAGAGGGGGTCCTGTGGGAGGATGGAGGAAAGGAGTCGTACAGGGGAGAGGATCAAGGTGGAAGGGATCTGCGCTAGGAGGGGTGGGGCTGGAGTCCAGGGGGAAGGGGACAGCTTGAGGAATGGGTTGCGGCGGAGAGAAGACAGCCTGGAGAGAGGGGTGGTGTGAGGAAAGAATGGACGGCAGGCCGTCATTGTGGGGGGTCACTGAGGGGTCAATATAAAGATGTTACCAAGTATGGTGACTCGTACGAGGGGGTGAAGGAGTTTAATACTGGGGAATCAGTGAGTGCGAGGATTAGTTGGATTAATGGAATTAGTTGACCAATGAT